>NW_024081717.1:29467-158370 GCF_003009895.1 Hyaena hyaena | reverse complement strand
AACAAGGGGGAGAAGAAGGGGGGAAATGGTGGGGGAAAGGGAGAGAGGCAAACCATGAGAGACTCTTGAATGCTGACAAAAACTGAGGACTGATGGGTGGGGGGGGATGGGCTTGGAGGAGGACACTTGTGGGGATGAGCACTGAGTGTTATGTGGAAACTAATTTGACAATAAACTATTTGAAAAAAAATAAATAAATAAAAAATAAATTAAAAAAAAAAAGAAAATGACATTAGAAAATCAGCCAAAAAAGCTTAACAAATACCTCACCAAAGAAGATATACAAGTAACTAATGGGCATATGAAAATATGTTCCACATCATGTGTAATCAGGCAAATGAGAAATTGAGAAAAACAATCTGAAAACAAAAAAGCACTGACAATATCAAATGTTAGTGAGGATTTGGAGCAGCATGGACTCTCATACATTGCTGATGAGAATGTGAAATAATACAGCCATTTTGAAAACAGCTTGGTGGTTTCTGATAAAATTAAACATAGTCTTCCCATGTAATTCAGCAATCATGCTCTCTGGCATTTACCCAAATCATTTACATCAAAACCTACACATGGATGTTTATAGCACAACTTTATATGAATACACATTTTATATGAATTTATATGAATTACCAAATCTTGGGAGCAATCAAGATGTCCTTAAGCAAGTGACTGGATAAACTGTGGTATATAAAAACAATGAAATATTATTTAGAGCTAAAATAAAATGAGGTATAAAACAATGAAAACACATAGAAGAAACTTAAATGCGTATGAGTCAGTAAATGAAGCCAGCCTGAAAAGATTACATACCGTATTATACCAACTATATGACACTGTGGAAAAGGCAAAACTATAGAGGCAGTAAAAAGATAAGCGGTTGCCAGGGATCTTGGGTGGGGTGGGGGATGAATGGAGAGAGTACTGAAGATTTTTGGGACAGTGAAAATACTCTATATGCTACCATAATTATAGGTACTTGTCATTATGCATCTGTCCAAATACACAGATTATACAACACCAAGAGTATACCCTAAAGTAAACTATGGACTTTAGGTAATTATAATGTGTCAATGTAGGTCCATCCTTAAATGGTAAAAACTGTACCATTCTGGTGAGTGACGTTGATAATGGAGGTAAGCTCTGCATGTGGGGGTGGGGTGCAGGAAGTATAATATCTCTGTATCTCCCTCTCAGTTTTGATGTGAACATAAAACTGCTCTAAAAAAAATAGTCTTTTAAAGAAACGATACATATACAGAACTATGTGGTACAGATTCAAAATATACTCCTGAATGTGTAAGAATATACTGGCATATACATACATACATATATATGTGTGTGTGTGTGTGTGTGTGTGTGTGTGTAGTCCACAAATATCAAGAGTGGTTATTTCTGACTGGTGGGGTTACGGGTAATTTTATTATATATATATATATATATATATATACTAAAATAATATGAACTAATAATATCTCATACATAATATATATTTTGGTTTTTCTATAATAAAAATGTATTTGTTTTACAGATTGAACTGTACATATATTTCTCAAATAATTGAATTATTTAAATCATCAAGAATAAATGATGAATAAAATGAACTGATCAAGATTACAGACTGAGCACATATTCCTTTACCCTTCCTCTACACATGTAAATGAAATAATGGAAAAGATTATTTTCTTTATTGGTCATGACATAAAAATGGATACAGAACACTGCTCTGCAATTAGTATGTGAAATAAATCAGTTTTTCAAAAATCATCTCTATGTTAAAGTGATCTAAGCAATTCCAAAAGATATTGTCTGGAAGAAGAGTGACTCATCATTTTTTTAAAAAATGAATTTAATATTAAACAAAAATAATTATAGGTAGCTTAAGACAAGATAACTTTGTATATTCTTTTTATTTTATTTATTTATTTTTTTAGCATTTATTTTTTATTTTTGAGAGACATAGAGACAAAGCACGAGTGGGGGAGGTCAGAGAGAGGGAGACAGAATGTGAAGCAGGCTCCAGGTTCTGAGCCGTCAGCACAGAGCCCGACACAAGGCTCAAACTCATGAAATGCAAGATCATGATCTGAGCTGAAGTTGAATGTTTAACTGACTGAACCATCCAGGCGCCCCTGTGGATTCTTTTTAACAACTAGCAAAATTGCATTGCAGAGTTAGTAAATAGTAAAACATCAAAAATAGTAAAGGACTAGAAAATAAACATTCCTTTATGAATTAAGTCACAAAAACTGGTTTATATGTAATTAAGACTTGTCATATGCTTTTCAAAATAGACACTCTTTAATAATATCTTTTCTCAAAGACTATAATCTTTAGCATAGATTTTTAAAATTTTGTTTCTATGTATTTGTCAACCATTTAAATCCTCATTTGGCATGAGGACAGGTTTCTGAATAACCAACAAAACTAGGTGAGAACTGAAAAAAAAAGAGTAGAATCTTTTATTTCTATCATATTTGAATTGTTTTTGTTACACTGATTTGAAAAATAAAAGTTATTCCTAAATGCTCAAAGACTCTTCAAATCTAACAATCCTTCATAGGCAAACCAAAGATTCACTTTTCATCACAAATGATTTGGAAACAACAACAGAAACTAATCTAGAGGAAATATACCTACTGCAAATAGAACCCTCTTGTCCTTCCCTGTAACCTTGGGAAAAGTAATATGTACTGTGGGCTTCAATATCCTCAATTATTTAACAGAGTAAATAGTGCCTTTCTTGCTGGACTGTTTTCATTACATTTAGTAATATGTTTGATATGTCAGGCCTAAAATAGACATTCAATATTAGTTTCCTTCTCTTTTTTTCTGATTTCTTACATCAGAATGAATAGAAACCATGTTTTATATTTTCAAAAGATTCTAAATCAATCTTTCTCAATTTATAATCCAATTGTATTTAGAAAGGATTGCAACATTTCCCTGAAATTTCAATAACTGAACATCACTGTTTTTGTCAAATTTATAATCTTGGTAAATGATTCTATAATCACAATGCTGCTGATTTTATTAAGCATGCTTAAGACAGTACAGACTCTAACATGCTTCTCTGGAGTTTTAATTATCATACCCAAGACTACAATACACTCCACCATTCATGTAAGTAAACATATTTCTCCAAGAAATTAAAAAAACAAATGTACTGTACAAAGAGATTTAATTTTCACCAATATATTAGTCTAGTCACTAGCATTCTTAAACAATTTTTATTGTATGTTGTGCATTATACTGGACACTAAATAAGAAATATTTTGGGACACCTGGGGGACTCAGTCAGTTAAGCATCTGACTTTGCCTCAGGTCATGACCTCATGGTCTGTGAGTTCAAGCCCAGTGTCGGATTCTGTGCTGACAGCTCAGAGCCTGGCTCCTGCTTCAGATTCTGTTGTCTTCCTCTCACTATGCCTTACCCGCTCATGCTCTGTCTCTCTCTCTCTCCCTCAAAAATAAATAAATAGTAAAAAAATAAATTAAAAAAATTTTTTAAAAAGGTGTATCTGTGCTTCAGTCAGTAAAACTCTAAAAACAGGAGCTGAGCAAAGCTAGAGAAAATCATGATAGGTTAGATAGCACTAAGCTTGCCTCCTTTGCTACACATTTGCATTGTTTATGTTTTCTGAGAGTTGCTAAGGCAGTTTTTAGTTTTTAATTATACTATCAACATTATCTCCTAAACTGCATATACAAGCACTGAGATAAAGGAACTGAAAGGCCAGATAATGAAACAAACTCTAATTACATCCTCTTTGAAGAGGTTCAACACGTACTAAAATAATCCCTTTAAGTAGACTGTCTAGAATGAAATAAAGTCAAGAAAGGTTGAATAAGACTGCAAACAAAACTGACCATCAGATTTTCAATTACCTTTAACGAATAACATTGTAAAGTTTTGAATCTATTTGATTGCTATATTTTCAAAATCTTGGCTACAAGAAAAATTTGTATGTGAACCGATTATTCCAACTTCAAGTGTTAAATTTTATGTGGGACATAAAATTCATGAGTAGAGGGATGATTATTTTTGTTGTCTTATGAAATATCCCATTGAAATACCTAGGATATGGTAATGCATACTCAAACATGACATATTCAGCAGTTTGCCAGTTTGTTATCCTTTTTTTACAATTAAAAATAAAAACATAGATTAATTTGAATAGAGATTCATAGAATGTATAGTCTGAGCAGTGTTCCATATGAAGTTGCAATAGCATGAGACATTTTTTCTTATGTTACCTGAATAAAAAAGTATTTAAATATGTATAGATATATGCATATATCTATATGCATACATATATGTAAGTATATATACATGTATAAATATATTATTTGTATACATATACAACATGACAAGAAAAATATTATCTTAACTGATTATTTCTGAGCTGTAGGAATAAAAGTCATTACAAAAATTTTCTTTTTCATTCTTTATAATACACACTAGACTTTCAACAACCCATAAGGATTACTTTGGTAGTCACCAGATAAAAATGAACTTCAAAAAATTATTCATCATTCTTATTGGATAAGAGGACAGCAGGAATCCTATTTTTCATAATCAAATTCATGTATGTTTTACAAAAGTAATAAATATTCACTATATGTCATTTAGAACACAGAAAAAGAAGAAAATGAAATCACCTACACTTTCATCTCTTAGAGATTCAACTCCAGCTACCCTTTTGATACATATTCTTTTACCCTTTGTTTGTAGAATGCAAATGCATATTTTTGTAAAAGTAAAATGGGACAATCCTGAATGTATTTATTCTATTAGGTGTAATCATAATGCTCTATATGGGCATACCTGGGAGATACTGTGGGTTCAGTTTTAGACCCCTGCAAAGTGAGGATTGCAATAAGGCAAGTCAAATAATTTTTAGTTTACTAGTGCATATAAAAGTTATATTTATACTATACAGTAGTCTGCAAAGTGTGTGATAGCATTATGTCCTTAAAAAAGTACACACCTTAATTTAAAAAAGATTTTATTGCTAAAATATTAACCATTATATGTGGCTTCAGTGAGTCATAATCTTTTGCTGGTAGAGGGTCTTGCCTTGATGTTGATGGCTGCTGACTGATCAGGGGTGTGGTTGCTGAAGGCTGGTATGACAGCAATTTCTCTTTCTCTCTCTCTCTCTCTCTTTTTTTATTTTAGAGAAAGCGTGCATGTGAGTGGAGGAGAGGTACAGAGGGAGAGAGAGAGAGAGAGAGAGAGGATCTCAAGCAGGCTCCATGCTCAGTGTGGAGCCCAACACAGGGCCCAATCCTATGACTCTGGGATCATGACTTGAGCTGAAATCAAGAGTCGGACACTCAACTGACTGAGCCGCAGACGCCCCCGTGACAATTTCTTAAAATAACACAACAGTGAAGTTTACCACACCGATTGGCTCTTCCTTTCACAAATGCTTTCCCTCCAGCATGCAATGCTGTTTGATAGCATTTTACCCATAACGAACTTTTTCCAAATTAGATTTAATCCTTTTAAACCCTGCTGCTGCTTCATCACCTAAATTTAAGTAATATTCTAAATCCTTTGTTGTCATTGCAACAATCTTCACAGCATCTTCACCAAGAGTATTTACCATTTCAAGAAACTACTTTCTTTGCTCATCCATAAAAAGTAAATCCTCATCCATTCAAGTTTTATGATGAGATTGCAGCAATTCAGTCACACCTTCAGCCTCTACTTCTAATTCCAGTTCTCTTGCTGTTTCTGCCACAACTGGAATTACTTCCTCACCAAAGCCTTGAACTTCTAAGAGTCACCTATGAGGTTTGGGATCAACTTCTTCAAAACTCCTGTTAATGTTGATGTGATATTCCAATGAATCACAGATGTTCTTAATGGAATCTAGAATGATGAACCCTTTCTAGAAGGTTTTCAATTTATTTTTCCCAGATCTGTCTATAGCCTTAAGAATTGTATTTCTTAAATCATAGGGTTTGAAAGTCAAAATTTCTACTTGACCTATGGTCTATATAATGCATGTTGTGTTAGCAGGCATGAAAACATTAATCTCATTGTATAATTCTGTCAGAGATCTTGGGTGATCAAATTCATTGTCAATGAGGAGTAATATTTTGAAAGGAATCTTTTCTTCTGAGTAGTAGGTCTCAACAGTAGGCTTAAAATATTCAGTGAACCATGTATAGACAGATGTGCTGCCATCTAGGTTTTGTTTTTTCATTTATAGAGCATGGACAGAGTAGAGTTCATATCATTCTTAAGGGCCACAGACTTTTTGGAATGGTAAATGAGCACTGGCTTTAAGTTAAAGTCACTATATTACTCATTTAACAAGAGAGTCAGCCTGTCCTTTGAAGCTTTGAAGCCAGGCACAGACTGCTCTTCTCTAGCTATGAAAGTCTTAAATGACTTTTTTTTTTTTTTTTTTAAAGTTGTTTCAGGTACCTGGGTGGCTCAGTTGGTTAAGTGTCTGACCTTGATTTCAGCTCAGGTCATGATCTCACTGTTCTTGAGTTCGATCCCCGCACATAGTACAGAGCCTGCTTGGAAATCTCTCTCTCTCTCTCTCTCTCTGTCTCCCCCCGCTAGTACCCCACATGCATGCATTCTCTCTCTCTCAAAATAAATAAATTTAAAAAATCAGAAGTTCTTTCATCTACATTTAAATTGTTGAGTGTAACCACCTTCGTTAACAATCTTCACAACATCTTTTGGATAACTGGCTGCAGCTTCTACATGAGCACTTGTTGCTTCACCTTGTACTTTGATGTTATGGAGACGGCTTCTTTCCTTAAACCTCATGAACCAACCTCTGCTAGCTTCTGACTTTTATTCTACAGCTTCCTAACTTCTTTCAGCCTACACAGGATTGAAGAGAGCCAGGATTGAACCTTGCTCCAGGTTAGGTTTTGGCTTCAGGGAATGTCATGGCTGGTTTGACCTTCTATACAGAATACTAAAAATGTCTCCATATCAGCAATAAGGCTGTCTCATTGTCTTATCATTTCTGTGTTCACCGGAGTAGCACTTTTAGTTTCCTTCAAGAACATTTCCTTTACATACACAAGTTTGCTAACTGGCACAAGGGGCCTACCTTTCAACCTGTCTGGGCTTTCTCACTAAGCTTAATTATGTATAGCTTTTGAATTTAAGTGAGAGACATGTACCTCTTCTTTTTACTTGAACACTTAGAGGTCATTGTAGGGTTACCAGTTGGGGTAATTTCAATAAGGTTTTGTTTCAGGGAATAGGGAGGCTCAAGGAGAGGAAGAGGAATGGGGAAGGCCAGTGGGTGGAGCAGACAGAACACGCACAACATTTATCCATTAAGTGCATCATTTTATATGCATGTGGTTCATGGTGTCCCAAAGCAATTCCCATAGTAACTTCAAAGATCACTGATAACAGATCACCAAAATAAATACGAAAATAATGAAAAAGTTTGAAATGTTGAAAGAATTACCAAAATCTGATGCTGGGATACAAAGTCAGCAAATGTTGGAAAAATGGTGCTGATAAGTTTGTTTGATGCAAGGTTGCCCTCAAACCTTCAATTTGTAAAAACAACAACAACAACAACAACAACTTACTAACTGTGAAGCACAATAAAGTAAGGCACAGTAAAATGGGGTGTGACTGTATTTCGATGGCTCTTTGCAATCAAGATGGTCATGTACATTGTATTTTGTTTTAAACACACATATAAAACTATAATCCTTGTTCAATGCTGGATTACTGAATTTATGCAACCATTTAAAACTATTTGCAGAGAGTTTTAAAATTCTGTATCAGAAATTGTTCATCCCCCATAAATATTTCAGCCATAAAGAATCTTCTATTCCTCTTATTCTACATTTCAAAAATGTGAAGACAATACACAACTTTGTATCAAACAGAATTTAAAAAAATAAAAAATAGATAAAATCAACCCAGGTAGAAAGTAATAGGGCTACAGGTAGTAAATTCACCAAGAAAAATCTTAAATTTTACAAATTAAATGATGATGATCTTCTGATCCTTGGGTAGGAAGTAAAATTTCTGTATTGTTTATAAAATGATTTGAGTTTATTCCTCCTCAAACGTTAAGTAGGGTTTTTTTTTTAATTTTTAACGTTTTATTAATTTTTTGAGAGAGGACAGAGACAGTGTGAGCAGGAGAGGGTCAGAGACAGACGGAGATACAGAATCTGAAGCAGGCTCCAGGCTCTGAGCTAGCTGTCAGCACAGAGCTCGATGTGGGGCTCGAATCCACGAACCGTGAGATCATGACCTGAACTGAAGTTGGACGCTTAGCTGACTGAGCCACCCAGACTCCCCAAATGGTTTAACTAGAGAGAAATTATTGTGTGTGTGTGTGTGTGTGTGTGTGTGTATCTGTGTCCTAAGGACACTAATGTTCCACGTGTTGGCTGTTAAGATAAAGGCCACTGTGAGGATCAAGTATTCAGATTGCCCTTTTCAGAGCGGGCCTTAGATATAAAACAGTGAAGTGCTGAGGGGAGAACATTCTAGTCAAGGAACCATGGTCCTATTACTCTTGCCTTCGGACTCCATTAGACTGAGGAACTAACTATCTTACTCATTGTTAAGCATGTGACAAATGCTCAAAAGTAATTTGTAAAATGGATGAATTAATATATTTTAATTGTAAATACTCAAAGAAGATGAGGCTAGGGGAAGTGGATTAAGAGTGGAGAAGTGCCAGCCTATCTCTTTGAAGGATCTGTATGTAATTATCTTCCTTCTGAAACTAGGGGAGTCATCCATTTTTATGGCAATTCTAATGTTTCTGGTTTTGGTATTAATGCCTTTGGTACAGATATTGACACACAGTTACAGATTCCAATGTTGTAGATTTCAGGAGACTATGAAGGGCTAAATACAGAGAAGTAAGAGCAAGGCAAGTGTGTCTAACTGACTTCCTCAGTGACTGGGCAGAGAAGGGTATCAGCCTGTGGAGTAGCTAGACTCGGAGAATGACTCAATGGCTGAAGGAAAAAGAGGTGCTACTAGAAGGAAAAGGATCCTAGAAAGACAGACTAGAAAGAGAATGAAAGGCATACCCTTCTATGCTGCCTAAAAGTTAGAGAGATTCCTGCCCTTGGAAAGAGTTAGAAAAAGAGGTTGTATGTTTAAAATACCTACGTTGTAGTCAATAGAATTGCTTCTTTTTTTTTTATAACTTTCATGAATGAATAATTAGGTTACGTTAAATAATATAAGCATGAAAAAATACCTGAGAATATCACCCTTCACTTCAAATTCCATGCCCTTGCTACTGGACTTGAATTTCTCTTATATCATCAGTGAGTGAATACATTGTCTTAACAGGTGGATTTAACACCTGACTTTTCCTCTTCTAGTGTATCAAGGTCAGTCATAAATTACTGTCAAAAAGCTGGGATATCAGTGATGGTGGTTAGCAAATGAAAAGGAAGCTAGAATCAATTCATTGCCTGAAAGGAAGAGAATATAAATAGAGATTTGATCTAAAATGAATACCTGTGATTTTATAAACAAACTTCCTCAGGATTATTAATAACACTTAACAAGTATTGAACATTTACTAAGTGTTCAGTAGTGTTCTCAGTGCTTTGCAAATATTAACACACTTAATAACAACTCCATGAATTATGTGATTGTGGGGAATAAGTTTAGGAATTCCCTGAGGTTGCACGGATGGGTTTACAAAGCATAAAGAATTAGAAACCCATAGGATGCACACACCCAAGTCTGGGTAAACAAGATTAGATAAATAAGATTATGTAAACTGGGCAAAGGCCCCCAGTAGAGGACAAAGGCATAGGAATAGGAAATCTCAGGATGGTAAATATCCAAGATGAGGTAAACAAGATTAGGTATTCAGGGTGGAAGAGCCCTCCAATTTAGTTCAATAGCAAAAAGTTGCTTTCCAAGGAAGGAAGGACAAAACAAAACAAAACAAAACAAAACAAACAAAACAAACAAACAAACAAAAAAAACCCAGTGAAACAGGACTTTGGACCCAGCTGGGCCAAGTTGCCCAACTAGAAGCTAATTAGCAAAAGAAAGTTGCCTTCTTGACCTGAGGTAGCATGCTTTGTCCTTCTTGTCCTCTAGGCCAGTTCAGGTAAAGGAAGGTGGCTTCAGTAAACAACTCTCTGCCCAGCCCTGGAATTTTTGTTTTGTATTGACTCAAACCCCTAACACCACAGATCTTCAAATCTTCCTTTCCCCGACAAACATTAATGTTCATGGTTTCATTGTCTGTTTGTGCATGCTCATCATGCTTGTAAGCCTCCTGATATTTTAAAAAAGATTTTTAATGTTTATTTTTGAGAGACACAGAGCATGAGCAGGGTTGGGGCAGAGAGGGAGACACAGAATCCAAAGCAGGCTCCAGACTCTGGGCTGTTAGCACAGAGCCCGAAACGGGGCTTGAACCCACAGACTGTGAGATCATGACCTGAGCCAAAGTCAGACTTAACTGACTGAGCCACCCTGGTGCTCCAACCTTCTGACCTTAATAAAAACAGAACAAGGACTCTTACTTGGGACTCTAGTCTCCTCCCAGACACTAGCCTCTCTCACATTTCAATTTTGCATCTGCTCTCTTGCTGGACCAGAGAGAACTCCAGACCCGGAGTCTACAAGAGGTGATAATATCTTCATTTCATAAATTAATTCAAATATTTATGAAGCACTAACTATGTGCCAGGTGTTTTGCAGGATGCTGAGGTAAGCCTTCCCTCCCAGACTTGAAATCTAATGGCGGGGGGAGGGGGGGGAAGCAAACAATACCTGAGTAAAAGGCTGAGAGTAGAGTAGCAGACATTGGTAAATACTGGTGAGTAAATTAAAGCCAGGAAGCCTAACAGGTCTTTCAGGAGATGGAGTAGGGGGTGCTGTTTTAAATGAGGAAAATAAGGGTCCAGCCAGTGAATTAAGTCTTCTAAGGTCACACTGCTAGTTATTGCTTAAGACAAAGAGGAAACTAGCTAGTCAGGCTTCAGAGACCCCTAATCACTACACTCTATTGTCTCTCCACCCACAGTGAAATCATGTATATGGCAATTTATCACAGGGATGATCTGATAGAATCAAAGACACAAAATTTTCAGAGCTGTTAAAAACAACATATGGTCCAAAACTCCAGTGAAAATGTCTTAGGCATTAATTCTTGCGATAGCATAAGACTGTACTCCATTTGACATTAAATTGATGTTCCAATTCAGATCACTAATTTACATAGAAATGGTAGTTTATGTGTGAGTGTGTGTTTACCAGTCTTGTCGCTCACTGAATTGTCTCACAAGAATGTTTTATTTTACAGAGTATTCCCAGGAGCAGTTTAGGTGTTTACAGACTGACTCTTGCCACCAGAGAAAATAACTCTTTATAATGCCAAATGTGTGCAATCATTATCAAGTAGGTAATGACGCTCCTTCTCCATCTAAATTGGATTTGAAGGAAAAAGATACATTTCTGATTTTTTTCTTTCAAGCATCTTCAAATTCTTTACAATTATCTAAGACCTGAGCTTGAACTATGTCAGCAAACTTTCTTTGCTATGTTTTTAAAAAATGTCTACCAGCATTTAACTTATTTTAAATAGTAATTGACATCTTAACCTCATCTATCTAAGACTATTTCCATAAAGTAGCAGAGACTCTGTACCTGAGGATTTTATTTTAACTTCCAAATTAAATAAAAAATTCTAGTGCTATAGGTAAATAATTTTAGGATGTGTTATAGATTTTAGTTTCACATTTTGTTGTGACTAGACAAAATGACCTTGAAATTACCTGTTTGCATATAAAAATAACCTTTTAAGTGATACCTTCACTTTCTCAGAAATATTATATATAAGCATGACTTTTCTTCACCTTGAATAAAAATCATAGATACTGAATCTACCCACCTTTGGTGCAAAAATAGGTTGTACTCTTTTCCTCATTTATTCAGTGAGATATATTAAAATGAGAAAGAAATGTATGCAGTTAGGCCTAAAAAATTTTTTTAAGGGAGGGCTCGCCTTGTTGATGGATAAGCCCCTAAAAGAAGTCTTTTTGGGTTAAAGTAAAACTAAGAGGTAATGTGTTGAGTTTCGATGAAATCTGAAATATCATAGATAAAAATTTATATACATAATTTCCTTTTATCCTCACAATTATCCTAAGAGATAAATACTATTATTTTCTGATTTTACTGATGAAAACTTAAGTTTTAAAAAAGTTAAATACATGTTCATAGGTCGCAGACCAGGGGTCAAATCTCTTTGAGTCCAAACGCTGCACTGTTGGCCACAGAATTCTACTTTGCACTAAAGAGAAAATACTCTTTGCTAATTCACATACATCGTGCCCATCCCATTTCACACACCAGAAGTACTAGCAAACTGGCCTCATCAGCCGACTGGATTCTGTTAAGAACTAAGAAGAACCCTCAGGACCCACTTTGTTTGCTCCATCTGTGACAGTGCTCTACTCCCTTGCAGCCATTCCAACCTTTTCCACACTTCCTCAATAAAACCATCATCTTTCATTCTTTCAGGTATGCTCTTTTCTTTTTGCCTGTTGTACCTAGTCTTGTTTTTCCTCCTACTTAATTTTCAACACTCTTATCAATGGTTACTCCTAGTGGAAGATCTTTCCCAACTTCCCCATAAGCATAGCTCTTAGCATGTATTGTATATCATTAGAAAGTGTCACATGGATCATATTATTTACATATTATTTATTTTCCTCTCTCTTCCATCAGATAGTGAGCTCTTGATAGTAGCAACTAATGATCTCTGTTTCTACCTCAACTTCAGGTGACTACCAAAGACTGGCCACATAGTAGAAACTCAATAATGTTAATTGGCTAAAACCATCAATTAGTAGAAAATCAACCAAGCTAAAGGGGAAAACATGTATTGCAAAGAAAGGATCCTTATAGCTTATATATATATGTCAAAGGAAAGAAAAATTATGCAAAATTGGGTAATGAAGAAAAATAAATAATATAACTATGTCACAAATGATCATAGAAAGTGAGGACACATATTAGACATAGAAAATAAGAATTTTCTGGGCTATGCAATAAGCATTCTTTATATCTAAATGGCTTCAGAATTATGAAAAAAAATCTTAATATCTAAATGTAACAATAAAGGGGAAAATGATAAATGCTTGATTCTAATGTTTCAATTAACAATGTGAAAATACATCCTGAAGATCAGAAGGCTAATACAAAGAAAGTGTCTAAGTGCATGATGCTCAGAGAAATTTGGTATGATTAATATGCAAATGAAGAAGGCATTATGGGTACCATTTTATGTTATTAAATCCATTATCATGATAGAATATTTATTATAGAAAGTAAACAAGAGGGAAGTAACAGTGACCAGGAAACATGAAAACAAATCTTCCTATAATAAAGTGAGATCAATGAGGGAGACACAAATACTCAGAAGATGGTAAGTCAGAAGAAGTGAGTAATACTTTTCATTTGAACATTGGAAATATGATACCTAACATGAAAAAGAATACATTTTGGATTAAAAAGGAAATGTTTCAAATAGAAAATTCAGTGACTTATTTACTTTAAAAGTTTTAATTTTTTAAAGTATTGCTATACTGTTTCAGACAGGAAAACATCCTAAAGCTCACTTAGCATGAAAAAGATAACTGGAATTGAAGAATTACATATTGTATTCAAGTAAAATAGAGTGCAAATGTGTAATATGAATCAAGATGCAGGGCCTAAGAAGCAAAATGTGTCACATCTAACACTCCTATTAAGTTTAGAATGTGGAAGTGCTTTACGAAACTTTAGCATCTCCCAAAACTGAAGATAGAGAAGATGGGGAAGGAGAAGGGTCACTGCCTGTGACAGCATAGCCTCAGCAAAGCTCATTGTAGTCACTGCTACCTTGGGCTTTCATCCCAATCTCTGAAATCTAAAGGCCTGGACAATTTTAAGAATATTCTGATTAGAGCTGAGTATGTATACATCTAAAAATTTAAAAATGGTCTGACATTCCCAAAGTACTCTAAACGTTACTTTTAAAAAAATCAACCCAAAATTTCTTCATTAGTGCATTTATTAGAAATGTGGGGGCTGGAAGTATCTGGTCCACCAGTTCTGTCATTTTCTTACCCTCCTGTTTGTATTTTTACTTAAAGATCAGAATGATACAAGGAACTAGACCTCACTGGTTCTGTGACTATTAAATATTTACATTGTTGTAATAACAGTGCTTGACTCATAGAAATTCATAAGTGAACATCAGAAAATGTTTTTGTTGAAAATGGAAGGAATGATGGATCAGTCAGGCACATAAAATGGACACAAGTAATGAGCTTTCTCGTGCAAGCACTGGTGCCTTTTGAGAATGGAACTTCCGAAGGGAGGCGCCAACCTTCTGACTCCTCGTGGGTTTTCCCAGATTCCTCCCCACTCAGTCAGCAGGGGACCTGCACAAATAATGTAATGTCTTTGGGTCTAATTATATTATCTGTCAGTAACAATGTAGGAGAAGATATTGTTTGAAATGACTTTTAACTCTGAAACTTTTAATTTTTAACTGTATGATTTATTTATAAAAAGTTTTAAAAAATAATTCCTCATATGAAGTACTAGAAAAATCTTCATTATAATTTTATAATGTCTTCCATTTTTCATAATAGTTCATCTGTTTGTAGCTCATCTCTGAAATGCTTACTTTTGCTTCTCCCTACATCAATATTGTGCACAATCCTGTGTGATTATCATTACCACTTAAATCTATGCTTCCATATATTAATATTTTGTTTTATTATTTTGTTCCAAACTGGAATCTGTCATTAAAGTGCATCATTGTTTTGGGGGGAGATTTTCATTTCCTCATGGAAGAGTTCTTAATATATCATTCTCAAGCCAAAGGCAAATTTGACATCTGGCCTATCATTGCTGATGTTTCAAAACTTCAAAAAAAATTTTATTCCCATATTAATTTAGCAGGATAGTCCCATACTTGCCACGTATTGTCTTTTCTTTGAACATAAAATTATAATTTTGTGTTAAAATGATTCTATGTACATATTGGCAAATACTCTCTCAACTTTTAAGTATCTTATATTCTACATATAAGAATTTATCTTTGAAATGAAAAATGCCAAAATGTTAACAGTGATTGCCTCCAGGTATTGTCATTCTGAGTGACATTTTTGTGTGTGTGTGCTTTTATATTTTCTGTGCTATTCAGATTTTTTATAATGAGTATATATTATTTTTATAATTAGAAAGAATAAAACCTTTAAATACTTTTTTACTTTAAGATTTAATATTCACCCATAATTCAAAGTCAATGTCATATATTTGTTGAGATAAAAAAAACATAAAATTAAATATGTGAAATTATATAGTATCCTTCTTAAGAAGGAAAGTAGAAAAAGAAGCCAATTGTGTAGCTCCTTTTTCCTAACTTCTACACAGCTTTGAAAGATGAAGAAACAATTACAAATTAGACATGTTACTTTCTCATATGTTTAAAGAATTTAAATGAGTTATAAAGAACTTGGTCAGTTGAATTAACAAAATTGGTGTATGGTTCTACTCATTGTGAATAAAGGAACAATGATTGAGAAAATCCTTTGCTTAAGAAGTTCCAGACTATAGAAAGGGACGATAGAGCATTTGGGACTGGTGGCATTGAAACATGGCTGAAAAATACAAGTTCTCAATTACTATAATGTTAGCCAAATTGAATTCTTGTTGAGGTACCTGAATAAAAGGAAATGTTGAATAAAAGCTAAGCTTCTTCATAAGGGAAGCTATTAAAGAGACTGATGAGCATTACTTACATCCCTATAAATACACTTTATAGCATTATGACACTATAATTACAGTCAAAACAAATACAGATATAGGATAAACTTAAGGGGAGGACTTGTGTTGATTTCCATCTGCCTAAACATCCCCATTACAATTCAAAAGGAAATCCTAATTGCCTAGTAAAGAGTACAACCATTAAAATTTAATAGATAAATATAGTTGCTGGGAAGACCTGTAATTCCAACTCTGCTATTATGCAACTGTAAACGGTGTTCAAAAATTTTTCAGCTCTCCCTGTATATAGGAGTATTAAGACACTAGTAAAAGTAATTTGAAATATCTCATGCAAGCCTAAGGTGAAAAATATATATCCTCAATATATGAAGGTAAGTGAATTCCCATTTGACGATAACATAAAATGCCTAACTTTTTCAATCTTTTTTTTATTTCTCAACATAATTTTAAACTGCATATTGTGTTTCTCAGTGAAGAATTAAGTTAAAATATAAGGACCTCACACTTTATTCCATATGTGAGATATAAAAATATGGTAAATCAGTGTTAGCTATATCATTTCATTTCAAGCTGTTAGTTAATCTGATATGATCTTGTTTTATCTTCCAGCATAAACCCATGTGTGGATGGGAAAATGTTACTGATGTTAAAAAAATAAAGTTTAAAGTGTCTGCCTAAGAAAATAATTACCAAGACTAGCAAATGGTTAGTTGCCAGCTGGAATAAAGAATGTTTAAGTAAAACACAGTTTATGTGTAAAATTTCCCTTCAATGGCTCAATCATCACTTGGGAGTGAAGTTCTGTGGACCTCAGATTAAAATTTTGTAGGCTTCAGGATATGGACTATCTTGATGTAGATTTCAAAGCAAGATATGTTCTGCAATAAGAGATGGCAATATTTTGCTATTTTGTTCAATACATAGTTTATTTCCTTTAACCCTAGAGCTAATGTTCAAAGAAGCCTTTGATTGGCTCTGTTAATGAGGCAGATGGGCGTTTCCATGCATAACTAAAACGTGAAAAGGACCACTCTCAGCAAAAATAATGACAGCAGGATTTTCAGAGTAGCAAGGAATGACATAAAATAGCTATTATGTAGTTAATGATTCTGATTTGATTCAAAGAAGGTAGTTGGCAGAAATCTGGAATTGAGGGCAATACATTTATAATATGAATATGGTGAAAACTACCCTGCATAGTATTCTAAAATGCCATTGCAAACACAACTGAAAATATTCTGACCCCATGTCTTTATTTTATCTGTAATAAATAACTTGTAATTACACTCTGGTGTGTAAGACTAATAAGCTTCTACTAACAATTTCGGTGTTTGAATTTCATTCCTCTCTGTATATAATGACCCAAAAAATGACATTAGGACACAAAACAAAATAAAGAAAAACAGAATTCGAAAAGACAATCTGATTAAACTCAAGAAAGATAAACTTTAACAAGAGGTTGGATATGTATCATGAAGTGAGGAGAACACGTTGAAACCTTAGTGTCTGCAGCCTCGGAAATAATTTGGGCTACTTTGTTGAATCATCTAAGCCAAGGAAGCTTACTGGGATGAACTGTGTAGAGCATCACATGCCTGAACTCACATTTATAATTCAGACTTTTTGAGTAATATACTTTTCAAATAATCCATCATCTTAATTGGAATTCTGAAGTTATAATGAACTATTAGTTTCTTAGAGAAAGAAAAAAAGCAGATATTCAATTCTTGAATCTAAAAGTTGGCAGCTGATAATTTCTCAAACCTTAATACATTCTAGAAGTATAAAAACAGTTCTACCAGCCTTTGTCCTAAATATACAAAGTTATCATTATGCATTTACTGTTAGAATTGATTAATTATTGTCTAAATAAGTGAACAGTCAATTCAAAACAGTATGTGTTTTAAACCGTACTGCTAATTTTAAAATATATTTTACATAATATTTGATTATGAGCAAGCTAGCTGCTGCTGTAAGGCACTTTGACTTTGTTCTGTTGGTACTGTAGAGGCCCATAATTGAGTGTGTGTTTCAGAAAAAGAGGAAAGAGGCCACCAGCAGCAGACTGTAAAAAGAAAGATGATGTTACAGGTCAATGGGGATGGATAATGGGAAAGCAGAGACATTTCTAAGGCAGAGAAATGAGCTGAATGTGGGAGAGAGGATTCTGGGATAGCCCTGGGGTGAGGGGGGAGTAGAGATGCCTTTAAAATATAGAACACATAAATAAGGGCTAATTTTTTTTATGAGGGGCAGAAGAAATAATGATGTTAGCAAACCTGAATGTGGGCCATAGATAAACAACGTGCAGAAGACAGCAAAGTGCAAACTAAAACAGTGACTCAAGAAGACCATGATGTCAAAACAATCTTCATGATAATACTAAGATGTAATTTACTTACAATGGTGCAAAAGTAATCGAGAGTAAAACAACTGTCACCTCGACGGTACATTCTAGAAGTATCGTACAATCCAAGACATTAATAATAAAGGCAGTGGCACCAAATTGTGGTATTAACCACTTTGTGGTTGTGGGTAAAATGGATGTTGATTTTGTATAAAAAGAAAAAAATAGTAAGATACAATTATACAACCTTTAAAATGGCTGAAATTAAAAACTCTGACCGAGAGTGAACAGGGTGTTGAGTAACCAGAACTCTTAACACGCTGTTAAGAGTTCTGTAAAATGATACAGAATGTAAAATGTAAAATGATACAACTACTTTGGAAAACAGTGTTGTAGTTGGTGCTACAGTGACTAATAACACTGAGTATCTTCTCAGGTGCTTTCTTGCGATCTGGGTATCTTTTTTTTTTTTTTTTAAGTATATTTTGCCAATTTTTAAGTATCTTTTGCCCAGAGTTTTCATTGGATGTTTATTTTTTTATTATTGTGTTTTCAGAGTTCTCTATATATTCTGGATCCAAGCCCTTAAGATTGATATTCTACTTATTATATGTAAAATTTTCCTGCTTCTCTGCATACCGGATAATTTTGGATCTGGTGGTGGGTATTAGGAACTTTATCTGCTTGGGTGCTATATTCCTACAGATATTCCTGAGCTTTGCTCTGGGATACAGTTATGTTACTTGAAACAGTTTGATATTTTTATGACCTGCTTTTAAATTTTGTTATGACCAGTCATACTAGCCTTTCATCCATGCCTAATTTTGCCTCCACTACCCAGGCAATTCCTTTCTAAGTATCCTGTTCAGTGTTTCTTGGATTATATGGTTTTTCTACTCTTGCTGGTGGCAACAGAACTATTTCCAGCTCTGAGTGAGTTCCTGAGATGTTTCTCTGTGTCCTTGGGATGTTTCTTCGGTAGGTCTTGAGAGGCTTCCTGGCAGGCATGTCCTTATGAGCATTCAAGTGAAGATTCAAGGGAAATCTTCTGCACCTTAGCGTGGCTCTCACTTGGCACAGCCTTCACTGCTCCAGAACTCTGCCTGCTAACTTGAGATGCCACTGTCTTTCTGTATTCCCCCTCCATCTCCGAATGCTGGGATGCCACAATTCTACCTTGGTTACCCTTACCTGTGTTTTGGCCTAGAAGTCACTCCAGGTAGTAAGCGGGGGCAATTATAGGACTCACCTTACTGCTTCCTCTCTCTGGGATAATATCCCTGAACTGCCTGATGGCCAATATCTGCAAACAGTTATTTCATATATGTTTTCCATTTTTTTTATCTGTATTGAATCCCAATTCATTTATTTGGCAAGAAGGAACAGTCCAGTTCATGTGTTTTTAATATTCAATGTGGCAAAAGGCATATTGCATTTCTGCTACGTATTAAAGTTCACTAGTAGGGATGCCTGGGTTGCTCAGTCTGTTGGGCGTTCGACTTTGGCTCAGGTCATGATCTTGCAGTTTGTGAGTTCAAGCCCCACATTGGGCTCTGTGCTGACACCTCAGGGCCTGGAGCCTGCTTCAGATTCTGTGTCTCCCTCTCTCTCTCTCTGCCCCTCTCCTGCTCGCACTCTGTCTCTCTCTCAAAAATAAAATAAAAACATAAAAAAATTTCTAAACAAGTTCACTACTTATTAAAAAAACAGTGTCTGTGCAATTCTTTGAGTTGATGCCTAAAACAGTCATTAGGCTCCCCCTCACCTAACCCTGCCAACATGAAATAAAATTTGTTCTAGAAAGAACAACTAACAGGCAAACAATGGCTATTCAAATTTGAGTACCAGCAGACATCTTGAAATTTTCAAAGAAAATTGACAGTATTTGTTGGCAATGAGAAAATTTGTTCTTTAAGAAATTTTTGGAAACCTGATATGCATACCATAAGCTTGACAACACCAGTACTTTTCTGATTAGGAATCAACAGTGATATTAATAAAACTGATTTTATAGTGAAACTTGTCAATACTTAAAATATTTGCATCTCATTAGACCAGTATTTTCCCCTGCATAACAGATGATGATACAAATCATGTGTGGATAAGGGTCATTTAAAGCGCAAGACAGGCCAAAGATCTATATTTTAATGGAGTACAAAAAGTTCATGGATAGGATTTTTATAGTCCTATTGCAAGTAAGCTTGATTGTAGTATTACCAAAGTATACTCCTCTCTTTTCTAACTGCATATAGGAGTGAGGAAAGAGTTTATTTACATACAATATGTTGCCAAAGCCAGTATGAGAATCTGACTTCTATTAAACCAGGTATTAAAGAGTTCCACAGAAATGTAAAGCAATGCCAGTTTTCTCAATAATTGATTTTTGGTTTTGAAAAACAGCCTTTGTACACAGAACTATGTTATTTATGTTCACATGTATTGAGTTTATTATTTTAAAATTAATTTTTAATGGTCTACATTTTAATCTTTGACATAATAAAAATCCATAGATTGAACTGACATAAAAAGTTCTTTGAGGTTCTCAAAAAAATTTAAGAATATAAAGTTGCTTTTAGAATAAAAAGTTTAAGAATTGCTAGCCTAAGATTATAGATATGAAAATCTTCAGTTTAGAGAAAATGTTTTAAACCACATTTAGGAAGCACTAGTCAGAAAAAAAGGGCCAAGGACAGAAAAATCTGAGAGAGAGTCTCATTTTTTTGCCATCACTCAACCTCTATGTCCTTGGGATTTGTTTATTTTATCCTAGAAACACATTTCCAATTTGATCTCTAGAATGCTGTTAATTCTTTAATTCAGGCTCTTATCATTTCTCTTCTGTATCACTGCAATAACTTCCTTGTCCACTCATTATAGCCATTATCTGTCAGAGAAACCCTTCTAAAACCCATGTCTAGTTATATTTTATGCACATTTAAGACAGCTCTGAAATTGGTGCCCTGAAGTTAAAATTCAAACTCCACAGAATCATGAAAAAAAAGTCCTGCATCTAGCTCAGGCTAGCTCTCCAGTTTCTTTATACAAGAACACCTAGGGGCGCCTGGGTGGCTCAGTCAGTTAAGCGTCTGACTTCAGGTTAGGTCATGATCTCGCAGTTCGTGGGTTCAAGCCCCATGTTGGGCTCTGTGCTGAGAGCTCAGAGACTGGAGCTGGCTTCAGATTCTTTGTTTCCTTCTCTCTGCCCCTTCCCTGGTCATGATCTGTCACTCTCTCAAAAGTAAACAGACACTAAAAAAAATTTTTTTAAAAGAACAGCTACACATGAATTATTGTCATTTAGAGCTGTGTACAGTTTTCTCAGTGAAACAGATTTGCCTTAGCATCAGAGTATTTGTCCATGTTGTCACATAAACCAAGAAGGAAAGAGTTTAAATAAATAAAAACAAGTAAGTAAGCCTTCCCAGAGTCACTTTTTATTACCTTCTATTTATGAGTTAACAGATAATGCTATCAATAGGTGACTAGACAATTGTTTACCAGATTAGAAAGAAAACCACTGAGTATCAATGATACTCATTGGTTATCAATTAATATTCAATGGTTTTCTTTCAAATCTGGTAAACAATTGTGCAAGGGTAGAACTTATTCAGAAATAAGCTGAATGGGATTTCTACATAGCTGAAAAACAATCCCCCTATGGTAAGATTTACACTGTCTGAGCACTGCAATTGACTGGAGATGTAAAGAAAGTTGTAATGGACTGAAGTAATGAACTTCATTGTTACTATTCATGTAATCTAGTTACAGTCTAAGAGTTTATAAATTTATCTACAACATTCTTTTTTAGTTATACTTTCATTTTGTCCTATATCGTCTCCTGCCCCCTCATAACTCACAAAACTGGAAGAGAGTGCATCAGAAAGAAGAACACTCGAGCTCAGTCCGTTGAGCTTTCAATTTTGACTCAGGTCATAATATCAGCTAGTGAGTCTGAGCCTCACATTGGGCTCGCTAATGTCAGCCTGTCAGTGCAGAGCCCGTTTGAAATCATGTTTTCCTCTCTCTGCCCCTGCCCTGCTTGCACTCTCTCAAAAATAAATATTAATAAATAAATAAATAGGTAGAAAGAAGACCACTCAATAAGGCCAAAGGTAGATTTTATGCCACATTTCCCTAAAAACATCTGACCAAAGGTCAGCACACAGAAAACACAGTTACTGGACATCTTTTCCACTATAAAACACCATAGTTTTTCACACAATAAGGTCCCCCAAAGGTACCCTCAGGATAGAAATTTGCAAAAGAGCCATAATACAAATGTTTCTATTTAATTAATGTACCATAATACATTTATTTCCAATTTGCTATTATTGTAAATCAGTAAGTTTTCTTCCACTCTAAGGCCCAGTCTGGAAAAACCAGTATCTTCTTTGATTTGAGTCTATAGTCAATTTCTTAATGCAGTGTCATGAATGCCAACAAAACATGAAAATTAATTAAATAATATCTTTCCTACAATGAAATGGGCCTACTTATATCTTTGACAGATGATGGGAAAAACAGAAAATAGTCATTATTTATAAAATATTTTTTCTTTTTGGTTAAAGAACGATAATTGGCTTAGTTTGAAATATTGATTAAATCTCCACTATTTCTAAGAAATCCCTTTCTTATATATGTTTAAGTATAACTTCCTACTTCATTGGAAGTTTTTAAAAGAATTTTTAAAAATGTTTTATTTATTTCTGAGAGAGAGAAAGAGAGAGAGAGAGCATGAGCAGGGGAGGGTCGAGAGAGAGGGAGACACAGGATCTGAAACAGCCTCCAGGCTCTGATCTGGCTGTCACCACAGAGCCCAACGCGGGGCTCGAACCCACAAACCGTGAGACCATGACCTGAGCCAAAGTTGGAGGTTTAACCCACTGAGCCACCCAGGTGCCCCTTTAAAAGAATTTTTATTTGGAGCATTTTGGATTCACTTAACATTTTTCCTCTCAAACTGGATTGTCTATAAGTTTTACACTAACAGTCTACTGAGGTTTCATGGATTTTTATTTCATGGGTGGGTTGCAACAATGAAAATAAAACATCTAGAGGTAAAAGAGAGAAAAGGTCATTTTGGTTACTTGGTTCAAAGTCTCCTGGTGGCCGCTTCTGAAGATGCACGCCAGAGGTGCTATATCAGCTGAAATTTCTAGTAGTTCACCGTCCTTGTTAAACTCATAAGTGTTAACAATTCTTTTTTCAATATATGATAAGTATTTCTAGTAAGCTATTTACAGAAATATAAGAGACTAGAAATTCACAAGTATATATCTCTATATATCAAACCTAAAATACCCCCCAAATAATATAAATAACAACAATAATTTTTCATTCATAAGTGACGGAAAGTAAAGTAAGAAAATATCTCAGGGGCCAAAACAATAAATAGATAAAAATTCATGATGTTAAAGGAAAACACTGGAACCTATATTTGCTCTGAGTTTTTCTGCTGATCCCTAGTGGTGCTGGGCTTTAAGGAGTTCTGTACTCATTGAAGGGGAGTAAAAGTCAGGGCATGAGCAGAGTGAGAGATGAGAGCAGAAATCTTCTCATAAACTGGGGCACCAAAACCTGCTAAAAGAAATTTTCTTTCCAACCTTGGCTCAGGGTCGAATTAAAATGCAGAAAGATTGCTTAAGATTTCCCAAACTACAAGCATTCACGTGGGTTTAAGGCCTGGAGAGATTCTACCCAAAAAACTGCCAAAAAACCTGCAAGCCAAAAATTTAGTTTAAAGTGGTCCCAGGTGGAAATTCAAGTTCCTGGCAGAAACAGACATAAATCTTTTCTTTAGCAAAATACATTAAAATCAGACCTCAAAGGATTTCCATTGATAAAGTTCCATGTTACATCAGTTACAATGAAAAAAAATAATTACTTAAATGATATTGGAGAACCAGGCCAGCAATCCACATATTGCTATTTCCAGGAAAAGAATATAAATAAATGTTAATATATAGAAGAAATTTAAAAAAAAGAAAGAAAATGAGGCTGTGAAGAAATCAGTTTATTAGGATGGGCCAGGCTTTGAGAAAACACCCAAACAGAACTCTTAGAGATAAAATATGTAATGGCATGTAATAACTGAATTTAGAAACTCAATGAGAAATTTCAAAGGTAGATGAGAAATGGCTGAGATATCTGTTATCCAAAAGATAGATCTGAAGAAACTGAGTACAACGAAGCTAGATGGACAAAGGGAAGGCAAATGCAGCTGAGTGGTTAAGAGACACACAGAATGAAGAGGCTGCACAAGTGCTTTGGTACAGTCCCTGGAGATAATGAAACAATGGAGACAGGAAGGATCTTAACAACTGTTAATGGCTGAACATTTTTCAGACTACGGAAAGACATGGAATTTCAGCTCTAAGAAGCTCAAATAATTACCTCCAGGATAAATAAAATTATTAAATATCTAGGACACATCAGTATAAACTAAGGAACTCAGATACAATGAGAAGATCTTAATAGTTGCTAATGAAAAAAATAGATTGCCTACAGAAGAATGGATACAATATAACCAACTTCTCGACCGCAACATGGATGTGAAGAATGTATCCAAGAACTGAGAGAAAACAACTCTTTATATCCAGCAAGGCTATCTTCAATTATGATGCAAATAATGATATTCTGCACAAACTGAAATTGAGATTTATTTAATTTATTTATTGCCAAAAGAGCTCGCTAAAGAAAATCTTTAAAGATACACTTCCTGAGGGGAAAAATAATCAAATAATCCCAGGAAGAGAGTTTGAGATGCAAGAAAGAACAGTATACCAAAAAAAAAAAAAAAAAAAAAAAAACCCAACAACAAACAAACCTGTAAAGATGTGGTTTAAGTTAAACCAGTACTGATTCTATAAATACAAAATGTAGAAAAAAATTAAGAACAATTATCCTGTAAAAGTGAGAGAAATGATTAGAGTTAAAGCATTACTAAAGGCCTTTTAATTTTTCAGTACAAAGGAAATATAACAATTAAAGATAATAGTTAATAACTAAAGATAATTATTAATAATAACTTATATCTAGTTTAAGTATATATCTGGAAATTTCTAGGATATCACTGAAAAACTAAAGTAGCACTCCAGTGGAATGGGAAAGGACTCAAGCTAAAAGAAGGCAAAAAAAAAAAAAAAAAAAAAGATTAAGGAAAAGAGAAACAGGAAAAATTGGAACAAGTACAAAAAACAATAAATGACAGAATTAAATTCATATACATCAGGTATCATAATATATATGTGTTAATTAAATTAAACACTAAAAGATTAAGAAGGTAAGACTGAATTTAAAAAACTCAGGTATGTACCATTTATAAAATATATACCTAATCTATTAAGACAGAGCGAAGATATAAAGACAGCTGAAAATAAAAGAATGTAAAAAGACAAGCCATATAAATAACAAACTTGATCCCATGGCCATAAATTACCTTGTATAGCAAATATGGAGATAAGTGTTCTTTTTAAGCACCCGTGAAATATTTAAAATCAGTAAAACAGTAGGCCATAAATAGAACTTAATAAATTTCAAACTACCTAACATAGACTGCATTCTCTGGCCAAACAACATAATTTAGAAATCAACACCAAAAAGATAAATTCAATTCCATACTTCTGAAGAAGAAATCAAAATAAAATTAGAAAATAGGTGGAACTGATAATTTTGAAAAAAGTTGTAAGAACCTGCTGGATAGAGCTGAAGAAGTGCTCAGAGAGAAATTACAGCCTGAAATATTTATTGTAAAAAGGAAAAACAGGAAGGTTCCGTGTCCATGAGCTAAGCATTTATAAAATTCAAAAAAAGCTGAAGGAAATATATACTCTGTGGAATATAAAAATAACTAAAATAGAAAAATATACAATAGAAAAATATGTAATATAAAAGTTCTTTTGAAAGGACAAATGACATTGAAAACTGATAAGCTCAATTGATATTTAAAAAATAAGACACAAATGATCTTAAAAATTAAAAAACACACAATTTCATATAAAGTAGATATAAAAAATAAAGGAATGGTGGAAACAATTTTAAACAGAGTAATCTGAAATCAAATGAAATGAGAAAATTCCGAAATAAACAACAAAAATGACTCGAATAGAAAATCTGAGTGGTTCCAAAACTCTTAAATATATCTAGCTGAAACATTCAAAGAACAGGTAATTCACCATGGAAAACATAATCTGGAGGCCAGCCTTATACTGCATACAGAATTAATTCCAGATGAATGTTAGACTTTAATGAGAAAGTCAAAAGGTTCATATTTTTAGAAGATATTTCTGTGACCTAAGAGAAGCAAAGATTTCTTAGACAGGATATAATAAATAGTAAGCTAAAAACGATTGACAAACTTAACTATATTAAGAACATGTTTATCAAAACTGTTAAAAACTAAGTTAAAAATTGAAGCCCCAAACTCAAACTTTGAGAGGATATCTGTAAAATATATAACAAATATGTCTTTAAATATCATATAAAGCCTATTTACAAAGGAAAAAAAAGGTGGGTAAAAAGACACAAGGAAGCACCTCAAAAAACAAACTTGGAGACTGATTATATGAAACACGTAAATATGTAAATACAAGAGAAAATGCCCATTAGTAATCAAGAAAGTATAAATTAAATATATAATAAAATATACTTTCACAGTCACTATGTTGCAAAATTAAAAAATCAGAAAGTATCAAATATTGGAAAGAATGGAAGCCCTAGGAACTCTTCAATTTCTATCAAGTAAATTGGTACAATAGTATTGGAAAGACAACTTACATTAACTATCACATGTACAAATCGTGTGACCCAGCAATTCTCTTCCTGGACAGATGTCCCAGAACTAACACTTGTGCACCAGGATTGTAATTGCATCAGTTAAAGAAAAAACCAAAATCTCTGTAAATAGTTACAATTTTTTTAAGTTTATTTATTTTGAGAGAGAGAGTGGGCACACAGGGACAGAGAGAGAGAATCCCAAGCAGGTTTCGCATTGTCAGCACAGAGCCCGATGAGGGGCTTGATCTCATGAACCTGTGAAACCACAACCTGAGCCGAAATCAAGAGTTGGATGCTTAACCGACTAAACCACCAGATGCCTCAATTAGTTACAATTTATGTGAATAATAAGGTTTAGAGATAAAGTGGAGTGCATTCCAATTATGGGGCAATGTACATAATTGAACTATATATACATCAACATGGATAGCTCTCAAAAACATAATATTGAATCAGAGAAGAGTTAATACAATATGTTTCCACTAATATAAAGCAAAAACCCAAGAAATCCAGATAATACACCTTACAATAAATACACATGCAGTAAAACTATAAACAAAAAGCCCAAAAACTATAACAAGGCAGTACAGATTGGTGGTTATCTAAGAAAATGGGGAAAGCGAAAGATGATGGGGGAGGGGTCTCCGGGGAGCTCAAGGGAGTTAGTAACATTCTATATCTTCAGATGAAGGTGAGACTGCAGGTGTGTGATTTTTAAATTTCTCTATAAAATACTTACACATATATCTCTACTATGTATGCACATTAGAGTACAAGAATAGAATTCCAACCAACTTGACAATAAACTATTTGTAAAAAAAAAAAAAAAGGAAAATTAAATCTAGATGGAAATTAAATCTTAATAAAGGAATAAAAAGTGTTGGAAAAAGGGGGAAAATGGGCCAAAGACCTTTTCTTAAAAAATATTTTTTAATGTTTATTTATTTTTGAAGAAGAGAGAGACAGAGCATGAGCAGGGGAGGGACAGAGAGAGAGAGAGGGAGACACAGAATCTGAAGCAGGCTCCAGGCTCTGAGCTAGCTGCCAGCACAGAGCCCGATGTGGGGCCCGAACTCACAAGCTGTGAGATCATGGCCTGAGCTGAAGTCGGACACTTAACTGAGCCACCCAGGCGCCCAAAAATTAGGTCAAAGACCCTTGAGACACCACATCAAAGGATATATACAGAGGGAAAATAAGCATATGAAAAGATTCTCCACATCATATTGTCATCATGAAAAAGAAATTAAGACAACGCTAAGATATCACCACACACCTATTATCCACTAAAATCCAGAACTCTGACAACACCAAATCTGATGAGGATGTGGGACAAAAGAAGCTCTCATACACTGATAGTGAGAATGCAAAATGATGCAGCCACTTTGGAAAAAAAGCTTAGAATTGTCTACAAAACTCAAGGTATTTTTACCACATAATCCAGCACTCACACTCTTTTTTATATACCCAAATGAATTAGAAAATGAATTTTATGTTCACATAAAATACTACACTTTATAACTGCCAAAACTTAAAAGCAGCCAAGATGGTGTTCAGTAGGTAAATAGATTAATAAACAGTAGTGTATCCAGACAATGGAATAATATTCAGCACAGAATGAAGTGAACTGTCAATGAAAAGACATGGAAGAAACTGATATGCATATTATGAAGTGAACCACAATCTGAGAAAGCTACATATGGTGTGATTCCAATGATAAGACTTTCCTGACATGGCAAAACTATGGAGAGAATAAAAGGATCAGTGGTAGCCAGGAGTTGGAAGTCACAGAGGACAGGGGGTGACCTATAGGTAGAGCAGAGAGGATTTTCAGGACAGTGAAAATATGCTATCATAATTACAGAAAGCCATATGTATTCATTCAAACCTGTAAATGTACAACACCAAGAGTGAACCATAATGTAAATTATAAACTTTGTATAACTATGATGTGCCATTGTATTTTCATCAGTTATAACAAATGCACCTCTGTGATGGGGAATGTTCATAAAGGAAAGCCTGTGGGCTAGGGCTTGGGTATATGGGAGGTCTCTGTACATTTATGTCACTTTTGCTATAAATCTAAAACTGCCTTAAAAATTAAAGTCTTTAAATAAAAAAAATAGAATTCCAAAAATAATTTTTCATAGCAGTAAAAATGATTAAGAGTCATGATTCAAAGTAAACATTACTTCCTAAAGTAATGAAATCATAATTGTGTACCCATTTATGAAATCAATATAAATGAGTTCTTTTTCTAAAAGAAAATCCAGAAACTTTCAAACAACAAAAGAGAGATATGGATTTGAAATGCGCAATGCCACTATTTCTAATTCTTTAAGCAGTGCTTAAAGTGCCATCAACAAAGATTACATTCATGAGAAAATTGGTCCAGATCAGTGGTTCCTAAAGTTCAGGGGGCACCAGCCACAGAGGAACTCATTTGATGTTTATTCCCAAGACCTCTGCTCTCTGCTTTCACAAGGCACTCCCAGAGCTATAATTCAGTAGGACCAGGGTGGCGCCAGGTATCTGAAATTCTGGCAAGCCCCCTTCCCACTCCTTGAATAGTCTGATTGAGATGGATAGTGCTTATTCTTCTTACTATTATACAACGTTGGAACAATGTAGAAAGGCACCCTGTACTTACTCCATGTAACAATACAGGAAGACTTCCATGACTTCATAAATGAGTAAATTTAATTTACCATTTGTAAGTTCCCTTTACTCTAAAAAAATACTTAAACTTTGAAAATTACAAACATTTAATAAACTAGGAGTAGCTCTACTTCATTCACCTTATTGGAGAAAGTCCAAACCCATCATATTATGAAAATGGGATTTTTGCTTGTTTTTAACATGTATATACTTTTCTTCATATTTACCATATCTAGCTGGTGACAAAAACAAACCTAGTTATCTAACTGATAAGTTACCAGAAAGAGAAATGTCACTTCTCTCCAAACTTTTCCTTCCCACTCCCTGCTAGAGTTTTTGTTTTTGTTTTTGTTTTTTCTGATCCTGGTCCCAGGCTTCACCTGCTGATCAGCCTGGACCCTCTAAAGTAGGTACAAATCCTGAGATAAACGAAGCTGTTCTTTGTTATTAGCCTTGGTGACTTAAATCAATGCTCCTTTTCCTAGTTTATCCTACTTCTTTAATTTCTACTTGTTTTCTGTTTCCTGAACTCTAACCCCTCCTAGATTGTTTAATGTTTACCCGGTATCTGACCCACTTCTTTCCTTGACATTCTTTTTAACCTTGTGTTTTCCATTCACTACTCTGATCTCTGCTTCTTGCCCAGTCATTAACACCTTGGCCTTTATGTATAGTCCTAGAGCACTCCTGTCTCTCCCATCCTCCTCTCTCCCCCACTCTCAGCCTCTCCCTTCCTTCTCCTTCTCCCACATTTCACCTCTGCCCTTCCTCCCTTCCTCCTTTCCTCCCTCTCTCCCTCTTATTTTATATATAGAAAGAAAAGTAATAAAATCTGCTGACATTTATTGAGCACTGATTCTCTGGCAGAGACCCTTTAAGTCTCTTTTTATGTATTAAATAATTTAAACCGCATGATAATATCAGGTGAAAAGTATTATTACTCAAGTCAGCTCTTTGCTACACCTATTATTCTGGGCTCAGAGGCAAGTAGTAGGATTTCTGTGTGAAATATAGTTATTTAAAATTTGTTTACCAGAAAAAAATAAATTTCTCTTTTAAACATTAGCCTCTACAGGAAATTTTGGGGAGAAACTCATTGTAAGTTGATGATTACTAATCATCACCTAATGTTTTTGAACCACGCAATTTTTCTAAGGAGGAAACACAATATACAACAGACCAGAGTATAGGACATATGGCATGGTGTATAGCCCTTATTTTAGACAGAAGGGCTAAAATAGAGGGAAAAATAAGACTAATAAACAATACAGAGTGAACATGGCTTCTCATGCGTCACCCCAGATGATTCCCTTTCCCATAGTTAAGAATGGCAGAAGAATGCTGTGTTATTAAAGATAAAAGAGACATTTCATAGAGTCTCCATGGATGCCAACCACAGGGTAATTAGGTCGAACTTCACAGCCCATGCACTGAACTGTCTTCCAAAAAGCATCACTTCTCAAAGCTGCACAACCATCAGCACATAGAACAGGAATGTGCTTACTCTGCTTTTTGTTCATTTCTTAGAACTATGGATATGTACAGTGAATAGCTCAGGATAATTAACCAATGATCATACACACACACACACATAGACATATACAAATACAGTCTGTGTAAACAGTTGCATATATCTATATGTGTGTGTATATATGTATGTATATATGTGTGTCTTTATATATGTATGTATATATGTGTATATATGTACGTATATGTGTGTTTATACATGTATGTATATGTGTGTTTATATATGTATGTATATGTGTGTATATGTATGTATATGTGTGTTTATATATGTGTGTGTATATATGTATGTATATGTGTGTTTATATATGTATGTATATGTGTGTGTGTTTATATATGCCAACTGACATCCTGTCATATTACCACTACTCCAATGTGTTCTTCTTTAAAAAGGAGACATTCTTTTATGTAACCACAACATAATTTCAAAATCTGAGAAGTGAACATCCTATAACACTACTAATATACAGTCAATAATCACATTTCATCAACTGTCTCAGTAATTTCTTGCATAGTCAAATTTCCTAGTCCAGCATCCAATTCAAAATTATTCATTGTATGTAGCTTCTCATATAACTTTAGATTCCTTGAATTTGGAACAATAATTCATTTTTTCTTTTAGTTTTTTTGACCTTAACATTTTTGAAGAGTACCAAAAAAAAATATTCTGTGGAATCTTTTCTTTTGAGTTTGTCTGACATTTTCATCATGATTAGATTCAGGTTATGTATTCTTGGCAAGAATACCACAGTAAACCTTTTCATAATTATCAAAGAGAAAAGCCCAACTGTACCAATAAACATTTATAAACCTGCACTTAAAAAGCACAATTTGTACTCTTTTGTTGATTTTTGGATGTTTAGAAACCTGAAATGTTTTATTTTTTATTTTTTATTTTAATTTTTATTTATTTTTGAGAGAGAGACAAAAGGTGAGTGGGGGAGGGGTAGAGGGACAGAGAGAGAGAGAAAAAGAGAGAGAGAGAGAGAGAGAATGCAAAGAAGGCTCCAGGCTCTGAGCCGTCAGCACAGAGCGCAACGCGGGGCTTGAACCCACAGACCGTGAGATCATGACTGGAGCCAAAGTCAAATGCTTAACCAACTGAGCCACTCACACACCCCAAAGCTGAAATGTTTTATTTATTTTTATTTTATTTTATTTTTTTAAAATGTTTTATTTATTTCTAGGAGAGATAGAGAGAGACAGCATGAGCAGGGGAGGGTCAGAGAGAGAAGGAGTCACAGACTGAAACAGGCTCCAGGCTCTGAGCTGGCAGTCAGCACAGAGCCCGACGCGGGGCTCGAACCCACGAACCGCGAGATCATGACCTAAGCGAAAGTCGGACGCTTAACCAACTAAGCCACCCAGGCACCCCTGAAATGTTTTAAAAAGAAAGTTACCAGCATTACATTTTTAAAACTGAAGTAAGGAGAAGAAAATAAATTTTCAAATATAATAAACAATTGAGAGTCATAGTAAACAATAAATTTTTAATAGAATTAGAGATGAGGAAAATATTTTTCAAGCAGAAGGGATCTGTGATGAATTCATTGATAAAGCAGCTTTTCAGTTGACCTTGAAGAATGGCTGGGATTTCAACTGAAAATACAGGGGAGGGTATGCCAGGTAAAGAAGGCAGCATAAGAACATGGCAGGGAGGTGGGAATGGGAGACTGTTCAACCGGAGGTGATGCAATTACCCTAGTGTACGCACGTGCCTAGGGTACACTAACATTAAGGGCAGAAGTGGCCTGGACTTCTGTGCAGAAGCCACACCCTCGGAGAGCTGAATGACCAACCCAAAGGATGGGCTTCATTTGGAGGTCCGTTAGACCTTGCTGACCAGCAAAGCAGAGCTTTTACAGCAGGGCATGGCTCAAACGGGAGGAAAGAAAAACAAATGCTTCCGCATAGTTTGTTTCCAGTGTGCTGTTCTTGTTCTTATTTTGTTTTTCCAATAACTCCACTGTTAACATTGCTATTCTTCATTTTAGGCTTCCTCTTTAGGTTTAATGAAGCTAGACATCAGGATCCTTGGTTTGGGAAAACGATGACAGAATTAAAATGTCAAGGTTCTTCATGAAAGAATTAGCAGCGTTCCCACTGCCATTACATCTACCGTTTGACAAAGAAGAAAGTGAGATAGGGACGCCTGGGTGGTTCACTCGACCAAGTGTCCAACTTCAGCTCAGGTCATGATCTCACAGTTCGTGGGTTCGAGCCCCGCGTCGGGCTCTGTGCTGACAGCTAGCTCAAAGCATGGAGACTGTTTCAGATCCTGTATCTCCCTCTCCCTCTGACCCTCCCCTGCTCACACTGTCTCTGTCTCTCTCAGAAATAAATAAGACATTAAAAAATTTTTTAGTAAAAAAATAAAAAAAGAAAGTGAGATAAATATGAAATACTGAAATATGGATTTTTAGGCAGGAAGCTAGGCCTGAGCGACAGGTGGATGGACCTTAGATGTCCTGACTGAGAGCCCTGACCGAGGATTGCCCAGGGACATCCTACTATACCCATGTAGCAGTCCCTTTGCAGGTACAGCATCCTTGTGGCAGAGTTAAATTCCTCGTGCTTGTTGCACTTGTGCAGAAAGCAGCCCCTTGTCCTGACTGGACCTGGGTCTCTAGAATAGATATAATGTTGCCATTTCCCACCGACCATCTTGGAAAAAGACATGCTTAGTTGGCTAATTATATAATCCAGGCCTGTCACTCAAATGTTATGACCCTAGGACTTAACCCAAAGAAAAAGTTCGTCCAAGCCCACACCCCAAAATGTCCAGGGTCATTGTCTCTCTTGACTGGTCCACTCTTCCCTCAGAGTATACTTTAATAAAACTTTCCTTTACTTTTGTTTCAATGTCCTATAATTCTGCAAAAAGAACAGAGGCTTCTTTCCTTTTCCATCTCACTCTCAGTAACAAAATAAATAGGAAACATGAATATTATATTTTCATATACACATGCAAATATGATAAAAATAAAGCTTAGAGAGCACTGACTCAAACATCGGAAGAAACCGCAGGGCTTGAAGAAATCCAAAGGCAAAAGATGTCACAATAAAAAACAAAGAGCAAGGGAGGAAAGAGACCCAGGAAATGTGCCATGATCACAGAAATTACTAATCATTTTTTAAGGGGAAGGTCTATAAACAATAAAGTAATGATGTTACACCTAAACACTTTATTTTTTTAAGTTTATTTTTGAGAGAGAGAGTAGGGGAGAGGCAGAGACAAAGAGAGAGAGAGAGAGCACAGTGCAGGGCTTGATCTCATGAACCCTGAGATCATGACCTGAGCTGAAATCAAGAGTCAGATGCTTGACTGACTGAGCCACCTGGTTGCCCCACAAAAATGTTAGTTTTTCTTATGTAAACTTGAAATTACATAATTTATATTCTATATAAACAATGCTATATGAAACCTATATATGTAGAAAGACTAGATGGAGAAAATGAGGTAAAGATCCAAAAATTAAAAAAGAAATAGAAGACTGATAAAGGAAGAAACATAATCAAAGTGATTGTACCACACACAAAAATGTAGAAAACACATATCAGTTTGCATTACTCACAACCTGGGAAGTAAGAAGACAGGAAATTTAACTTTCTTAATTCCTTAAAGGGAAATAAAATACTCAGATTAGCCATGAATTACTATATCTTTTTTTCATCTTTTTTAATATTAAAAACTTTTCTCGGGTGCCTTGATAAATTATAAAATATCTTTCTTTTTCATTAAGTTTTATAAAATCTCCGCTGGCTTTTCCTTATGTGAATATATTAGAACATTTAATTATTTCCATGACTTTCTGGCTTTTTTATTATTCTCTTTATCATGTCTCTGAATAATAAGTTTCCTTTCGTCTTTGTATTATTTCTCTATGGGATAGAGAGGAGTAGGAAAGGGACAATAAAAATTGAATTCCGCACCTTTACCTAATTTCATCTATTTTTCAAAACTAGACTATATGAGAATACGATAAAATAAATCTTTAGAGCCCTGACTCAACTGTCAGAACAAACTGTAGGCTTTGAAAATGTCTAAAAGCAAAAGATGTCACAATAAAGAACAAAGAGCAACATTCAACAGCAACAGCAATATGGGACAACATATTTTAGAAGACCACTTACACTGTTTATGAAAAAAAATTAATATTGCCTAAACTGCAGCATTTAAAATCAGTTTTGTCAAAGGACACCACCTACACATAAAAGTTCTCTTATGCATGGTTTGCAAATTCCATATGGATCTACATCTGATTGCATGCTTGTAGTTCAGGCAAACTTATCATCTTGGAATGTATTTTCCCATGCAACTTTTTGTATTTTCCATTTGGTAGGTGCATCTCAGTTACTCTAAGAAATCAGAGTCTAAAACTGAAAACTAAAAAATGGGAGCTTCAAAATAGTCTTCAAAATAGTCCTAGGTTGTTCATAAAGTGTAAGCTTTACCCCTATCAAATATCAATGGAAATATAATTTGAAGATATAGCAGAGCACCATTGACATAGCCACTCAAAGGTAATCACCATAAAATAAAATAAAATAAAATAAGTAAAACAGCAAAAAGATAGTCTTCGACATTTTTACCTGCCAGTAACATCATAATTTAAGTGGTCAAAACAACCTGAGCTCTTCCAGGAAATAGAAACGATGGCTGTGGAGAACCACACAAAATTTGTGCCACCAATTTTTAGTGCTCCTCTGTCTCAGGGCATAAAATCACTTGTACTTTATGTGCATCATTGTCATTTTTTCCATAATTTCCAACTGTAACATTTTCCCTTTATAAACAAAAAGACCCCATAATGTACTTGGGGAGTAGTAAAAAAAAGGGAAAAAAACAGAGATTATAGGAAACTTGAGGACTGCCAATTTGAAAATTGTAATGCCGAGTCAACGTTTCCTCCTTTTTATTACTGGAAATCATTCCAAAACATAGAGAACAGAAAATAATTATGCAAATGCCCTATTTATTAAAAATGGGAAACAGTGAAATCCTAGACCTCCGGGTCAATGGAATGGTTCCTAAATCAGTGAAGACTGAGTGAAAGGGTGTGCAGGCGGAAATAAAGAAAAAAACCTTGAAGAAATAATCCAGAAGCTGCAGATTTCAAAAAGAGCTAAAAAATATAACCTTCTTTAAGTCCAGGAGCCATGCCTCTTTATATTGTAGACACAGTGCAGCAGTCTCAGGTAGAAGTATCTGTGGAAGCAGTACGGCTCTGAAACGCAGAGAAAGTGAGGCTAAATGAGGAACTTTACAGAAAAGATGGATTTATAAAAGCAGTCTATATCTGTGGAAACAGAGAAGTCAAGTCTTACATTGTACGTGGGAGAAACAGAACAAAACAAACAGCAAAACCCACATTGCCTCTCTCCTTTGGCTAGACCAAGTAAAACTCACTCAGTTCGGTGATACAGAAGAGAAACAAGACCACATGGGATCTATATAAAGATACTACAAGAGCAAGAGAAAGGGGTGGGGGAGTTGGGGAGTGGGGGGTGTGTGTGCAGAAAACCAGTGGCACACAGGGAAACACATACTAAAAATATGTTACCATAAGAGAAGCTGAAAATTGTGGCCAAATACTTCACCATGAATTTTTTAAATGTAATGAATAACAATCATCTTTTTCAAGCAATTATACACAGCAGAAATGCAACATGTGAAGGCGAGGTTAATAGTACAAGAACAAAGGATCAATTGTAAGCTTCCACTGCTCAACCAAATGGCATAATGGAAAAAAGGAAAAGTACCATAAAAATGAAGGAGAAATTGGAAGTAATACAGAGGAAGAGAGAGTACTGAAAGCATAAGAAGGTAGTAAGGACTGAAGTAGTAGACACAAACTAAATAAATATATATTAATAATAAATGCCAAAGAATTCAAGAAAAACTGTAGAGTAGAACACAGACAACATAAACCCAACATACATATAAAAGGAATGCCCGAAAAAGAAAATAATAATAAAATAGTGCAAATAATATAGTAATAGTACAAAAATTTAAAGATATAAGTCAAGAATGCTTGAATGCTTTCCATCTTGGAAAGACTGAAACAAAAAACAAACACAAAAATAAGTATGTCTATGGGCAAAATAGTTCTGAACAGTCAGCACTAGGATAAAATTCTAGTGAAAGTCACTAGACTTCAGATATAAATCAAGAATTATTTATTCAGCCAGGTAAATAAGAATTATCTAAACTCTATAATGCTAAAAGAAAGATGAGCGACATGGCCCTCAGCCAAACTATACTCCAAGAAACAAACATGCAAGCATTCTGAATACACAAGATTTCAGAAACATTGCTTCCAAAGGCCCTTCCTCAGGAATCTATAAGGGGTGACTTTCATCCAACAAGATGATTTAAAAAATAATAACAAACTAGCCTACAAGGTAAGCTCCTGTTAAAAATAAATCTTGCCCCAGTGGACAGATGACTGGGTCTCCGGGCAGCTGGACTCCAACCTCGCAGGATACCCTGATCCACAACCTCCAGCCAAGCAGCTGCTAGATTCCTTAACTGTAGAAACTGTGATACAATCATCATCTGCTGTTTTAGGTTGCTAAATTTTAGGGTAATTTGTTATGCAACAATAGATAACTATAAAACAAGGCTTAGAATCTACTGAATTTGAAGATGTTGGAATGTAAAATATAGGAAGAGGATTTTTTTAAATTAATGTGTTTTTTTTTATTTTGAGAGAGAGAGAAAAAGAGAGAGTGTGCATGCGCACAAGTGGGGGAGGGGGCAGAGAGAGCGGAAGAGAGAGAGAGAGAATCCCAAACAGGCTCAGCGCTGCCAGTGCAGAGCCAGGATGCAAGGCTCGATCCCACAAATGGTGAGATCATGACCTCAATTGATAGGAAGATTCGGATGCTTTAACCGACTTAGCCACCAAGGCGCCCCAGGAGGAATTTTGAAAGAGAGTTGTTGGTGTGCTGTGCACCCTACCATCCCCCCATGGGAAAGACTAATGGATCGCACCATCTTCAAGAACAGTGACAAGGGCCTCCAGCAAACCTCTTGTGATTGGCATCTGTTCTCTGGATTTGCAGAACAAGATTCGTGCTAGACCCATGTTTGGAAATGACTAAAGGCAAGACACTATGGCTGTGTAGCTGCTCCCAGGGTAGGATAGTGTAGGGTATACTGAAAATGGCACATACCCCAGAGTTTGACAGGGAAAAGACACAAGTGTTTTTAGAGACAGATGTGGGCCAAGTGGTAGAAAAGGCCAGCGAGGAGACATGTCAGAGTGCTTTCATCAAAATGACAGGTGAGGGAGCCATAGATATGAACAGTAAGAAACCATAGCAGGTGGACCACCGTAAGTAGGAGCTTGAAGAGAGGGCACATTCATCTCAGTGAGGAGCAGTAGGTGACACCAGTGAATGAGGGGAACTCAAAGAACCCAGAAATAAGCCCCAAGAAGAGGCCACACTTAATATTTGATATGGTCAAAAGAAAGTAAGAACACCACCTCTTCCCTGTACAAGAGGGAACCAGTGCTGGGGACACTGGGGACACCCAACACTGGGGACAAAAGGCTGAACACGACTTGAGAAAACCAGGAATGTGGCTGACACATCACTGTGTCCACACCAGGCTGAGGCAGAAGAGACAGGGGAGGGACAAACTTTAATGTTAGACAGCTTCACAGTTTTGACTATTACATGGAACTGTAATTAATTAATGAAGAGGAACTTTGTGTTCTGCTTTTTAACATGTGGCTATGTGATTAAAACTAAATTTTTAATTTAAAACTAATAAAAGAAACAATATTTCATACCATGATAATAGATATCATACAGTTATCAGCACAGCAGAAGATCTGTAATTCTAAAGCAGGCCTTCAAGGCTTGGACTGCCACTGATTGGTAACAGTACCAGGGTAGATATTAACTCAAGTCTCACCAGTTAAGCAAGAAACCAGCTTCTAGAACCAAACGACATATAGTATATATAGCCTACCATATTTGTTCTACCAAGTGTGATCACATACAGGCTACCCTAAGGAATGTATTTGTAAACCATTTTAGAACAACTAATAATACTTCATTGGAATGTAGCTAAAAGAAAGAAAGAAAGAAAGAAGAAAGAAAGAAAGAAAGAAAGAAAGAAAGAAAGAAAGAAAGAAAGAAAAAGAAAGAGAGAGAGAAAGAAAGAAAGAAAGAAAGAAAGAAAGAAAGAAAGAAAGAAAGAAAGAAAGAAAGAAAAAGAAAGAGAGAGAGAGAGAAAGAAAGAAAGAAAGAAAGAAAGAAAGAAAGAAAGAAAGAAAGAAAGAAAGAAAGAAAGAAAAGGGTGGGGGGGCACCTGGGTGGCTCAGTCAGTAAAGCGTCCAACTTCAGCTCAGGTTATGATCTCATGGTTCATGGGTTTGAGCCACGTCGGGCTCTCTGCTGACAGCTCAGAGCCTGGAGCCTGCTTTGGATTCTGTGTCCCCCTCTCACTCTCCCCCTCCCCATGTTGTCTCTGTCTCTCAAAAAAATAAAATGTTAAAAAATGGAATGTAGCTAAAAATTAAGAACCATCATCCATTTGAGAAAAGTGTAACATACATAGAAATAAAGTTAACTTTCGTTGTTCATTTTCTTTTGTATCCTAATATTGGTTTTCCATTGGTTCAAAAAAGAAGCCCTTTAAATTTCTTAATTATAAAAAAATATAAAGAAGATTTGGCAACACTACCTTTGAATATGATACTCTCGATTACAGCGATGTAATCTTCGGGTTCCTGCTCAGTAGACATCTCCCATCTGCCTCCGGTGATGTTTAATAATTTGTAGAGCTGATCTGAACTCTTCACCCCACACAGCAGAGTAACCATACTTTCTGGTGAATGAAGTATCTTTTCCAGAAACTGACATTTCTTTGGAGTTAGGTCTTTAAGCAGGCTATTTGATAATATCAAAAATTTACATTTGTAAGAGCTTAAACTAAGCAATTCCAGATCCCAAAAAGAGTAGTTCTCCAAGTGATATAACAGGACCGCTTCCCTTTTCACAACATGTAAAAAGACTTCCCTCAAGTACAGAGCCCATTCCTCAGCATCTTCTCCATATATCATTAGGATGTCTTTTGTATTTTCTGGAAAAAGAGAAAATAATGTATTAATTTTGTTATGTTTGAAATGCTAACAGCAGATTATATTACTAACCTCAAATATTTTTACATACTCTTTAGGGAATATAATATTACAGGACCAATAATATAATTCATGTTATCCCCATCACAGTCATACAGGATTAAATTAATCCTTTAAGTCAACACCATTCATGCTTTGTGCAAGTACACTACTCATTGTACCAAAGTGAACCAGGATGCTCAATCGAAATAAAAGAAATCTCATGGTAGGATGAAAAGAATGTTCTGTGGGATTACAGGGAGCTGGGCTACCAGGCACAGCTGTGCCAGTAACCACAAAATTTACCTAGATCACAGTATTTAACTCCTTTGAACTATTGTTTCTTCATCCTCTAACTCAACAGAAAAAATAAATAGGCCCTGCCTAAGGAATCAGATTGTTCTGTGAAGATATGAGAGAATTTACACTCAAGAACATTGAAATCTTTTTTTCAGGCAAAGATGAGTGCGTAAAGATAGGTGACAGAATTTCCATGCTCAGAATACCAAAAAAATAAAAATTTGAAAAAGAAACAAGTTCAATAGCAGAAACCAAATAAGGAGGTACTATACTGCATGTCATAAGTTAAATTTCTTGCTGATGAAATAATCAGAAGGTTGTGACGGGATAGCAGTAATCCTAAACCTCTCCCTGATCCCATAGTCAATACTGATAACGAAACTTGAGTCATCACCAAAACCAGCAGGGTGCTTATGAATCTCTCCCCCATCTGGGGGTGTCTGCAGAAGTAGGAGAGGCCTCTCCACAAGCCAGGGCCCATGGTGAATCAGGAAAGCCAGTCAAATTCCACAAGAACCCAAGTGCATCCTTGGGCAGAGGAGACAGGTCTGGGAGACACCATTTAACAGGTCTCATTAGAGGGGCTCAGTCAGTTAAGTGTCTGACTTTGGCTCAGATCATGATCTCATGGCTCCTGAGTTCGAGCCCCGCATCGGGCTCTGTGCTGACAGCTCACAGAGTCTGGAGCCTGCTTCAGATTCTGGGTCTCCCTGTCTCTGCCCCACCCCCATTCGCACACTATTTCTCTCTTTCAAATATAAATAAACATAACAAAAAAAAAAATAACAGGTCTCATTAGAGACTATAACCCAGACTATAATGCAGGACACTTTGCTTCTCCTCTGCTTTTCCTTAAGGCCATAAAATACTAGACTATCAATTTTGTCAGCCAAATTGTAGCTTGGAAGGAAAAATACAAGTAGCAAAAAAGATAGGGAGGAGAATTTAAAAACAATTTGTCCACACAATGTTAAGCAAACAGGAAGCCTAAACAGAGCTAAGAGAAACACGAGCCAGATGAAAAGATTAGCAACACAAATTTTTAGTTATGGAAAAGATTATGGCAAATAATATTAACAGTGATAATATAACCATAAAAATAATAAAAGTAACACAGCATGCAAAGACTAGTAGATATCATAAGCAGGGGGCAAAATTCCATAAAAGTTATCTATAGTATAAAAAGATCATAGATTAAATAAGACCATAGTTCAAAGACAAGTTGATTTAACTTTTTAAAAAAAGTATCATTTAAAATGATATAAGAGTAAGGAGACAAGCTGAGAGCCAAAACAGTACTACTATCCAGATAATATATAAATTAGAAAAAGCAATAACCAGATTAAACATAGATAATATTTTAATTTCTAGACTAAAAGAAAAGCTTGATTTTTTATAGTAAATGCAAAAAAGAGAACAGGGTGAAAACAGCTGGAGAAAATATGGTATATCTGGGTAAGAGTCAAACAAGGAAAAGGTTCAATATAAAGACAATCTAAAAGCTGAAGTACAAGAGAATAAAAGACACATTAAAATACGTTAAAACATAATTTTAAAAGTCCTTAAAATATAAAGAAAAAGGAATCAGTTCCATGTATCAGTGGGGAATGATCATGTTCTAAGAAAAATTGTTAAGGAAAACCTATCTTGATTAAATTGCCCTAAGGTTTAATGATTATTGTAAAATGTCTCCACATATTCAGGAAGGAAAAGCAAATTACGCAGGAGGAGGAAAATATTAAAATGATCATAGATTTCTTCAGAGCAACTTCAAGCCAAGAATTATAAGAAAATTCTTGCAAAAATAACGTTTTAGTATATCCATACCATCGAATATGATATTGTACAGCAGTGAAAATGAACAGTGCTACATGCAACATGGATGAATCCAAAGACATAATATGGAATGAAAGAAGAAAGAGAGTTTATACTGTATGATTGTATTTGTATGAAGTTCAAAGACAGAAAAACAAAAAGGTCCGTGATGACATAGATAGAATATCTGGGCATAGGATACACGAATGAGAACAGGTATGGGAGAACCTGCCAGGACTCTGGAAATGTCCTTCTCTTGGTCTGAATGCTGTCACACAAAATACACATATATAAAAGCTTATTCATCTGTGTATCTTAGATTGTACAGGTAAGTTATGCTACAATAAAAGAAGTAAAGCATCAAAATAAGAAAGTTCCATGATGACAGGTGTTCAAGAGGCCTAGAGACCAGTGGGGACTTATCACAGGTGAATGGAGAATTTGGGGAGGGAGATCCAGAGGAAATACAGCAACTCTAAGATTATCTCCTCTATTTGAAAAGCTGAGGAAAAAACACAAAGAATAGGAGTTTGACAGTTCTGATAGAACTTTAAAAAAATTCGGGATTGGCATATTACAATCTTTTGCACGTAATGCAAAATGAGCTAATTAGCACAATGAGTTAAAATTAGTTGCAGCAAACAAAACAAACAAAATGCCTGAGAGTTATAAAAGGAAGTAGAATCATTATACACTATTTTGATATAGTGTAAATGTGTATATAATCATTGTCATGGACTAGGTATTTATGTCCTCCCCCAAATTCATGTGTTGAAATCTTAACCCCCAGTGTGATGGTATTTGGACGTGACGCCTTAGGGGGGTGATTAGGTCATGAGGGTGGAGCCCTCATGAATGAGATGAGTGCCCCTGTAAAAGAGGCTCCAGGGAGCTCCCTCGCCCCTCCTGCTGCGTGTGGACACAGAGAGAAGTCAGCAATCTGCATCCTGGAAGAGGGTTACCACTAGAAATCTATCAGCTGACACCCAGATCTCAGACTTACAGCCTCCAGAATTGTGAGACATACGTTTGTTGCTTAGGCCGCCCTGTCTATGGTATCTTATTAGAGCAGCCTAAATGGACTGACCATCATAATAATGTAAAAAATGACTGATTATTTAACTAGAAATTGAGATTTAAATATCAGATAACTAAGATTAAAATCCTCTGGGCACTTGGGTGGCTCAGTCAGTTAGGTGCCTGAGCTTTGATCTTGACTTAGGTCATGATCTCACAGTTTATGGGTTCAAGCCCCACATCAGGCTCTGCACTGAGAGTACAAAGCCTGCTTGGGATTATCTCTCTCTTCATCTCTCTCTGTCCCTCCCCTGCTAGTGCTCACTCTCTCTCTAATCTCTCAAAAATAAATATTTAAAGAAGATTAAAATCCTTATCTAGCACACAACAGAAAACAGATACTAGTTGGAATTAGTAAATCAAAAAGTAGTATGTAGATGTATCTTTTATAAAGATGGACTAGAATAACAAAAAAGAAAAATGTGAAAGAGCTGTGGTTCCTGGGGTTCTATGGGGAATGGAATTGTGATGAGGAGGAGAACAGTGGACCAATGGCTTTCAATACAAACGTTTTATCATTGTTCAATATGCAAGTGAAACCATAATCAAAATTTAAATAACAGGAAAATCTGGGCAACAAATAGAAGAGCCAAAGTAGGGGCGCCTGGGTGGCTCGGTCGGTTAAGCGTCCGACTTTGGCTCACATCATGATCTCACAGTTCGTGGGTTCGAGCTGTCTGTGCTGACAGCTCAGAGCCTGGAGCCTGTTTCCAATTCTGTATCTCCCTCTCTTTCTGACCCTCCCCTGCTCGCTCTCTCTCTCTCAGAAATAAATAAAAAACATTAAAAAATTGTTTAAAAAGAAAAGAAGAACCAAAGTAAACAAAATGGAAATGTGAAAGTTTAACAAAAGAAGACATGGTAAGTTGAATACAAGTACATACAGAACAAAAGCAAGTATCAAGGGGATTATGCTTGCACTACAAAATGCAGATGTTAAACATCTTGAAATAAAAGTAATCATGGAATGGGAAAGCTGAGCATTTGGGGAAAACATAGTATAAAATATTAACCTCATCTTTCATAGAATTTAGTTATTTAATACCTCCTAAGTTCAAAATATGAAGTTAAAAAAATGATCCCATTTGCTAGTTCTGTATCACCATTTTCCCTAAACAGTTATGAATAATTTAGAGTATTCCAAGTAAAGATTTTTATCTGAAAATTAATATGTCCTTCAATTTTACTTTATATTAATTTAAATTATTTTGTTTAAAAAGAGCATATAGAATATGATCTCATTTTTAAACAACCACTCCCCAAGCATCTACTTAAAATCATTCTATTGATTGTTAGCAAGTTATTCAAGGAAGATAAGATCATAAGAGATATATTGCTTTCTTTTTTAAAATCTCTTCCATATTACTTATATTTTTGTAGTAAACTTGTATTCTTTTATAAAACAAAATAATCATCCTTAAAAATCAATTATAAGGTATTATCATGAAGACAAAGAGCAAAACGCCAAAACTCCTATAATCCACAATTACCTTTTTTCTTCTGGATACAAAGGTTGTATTTTCTACAACACTGACATACCAATTAATACTATAACAGTTTGAGACTATTGTATTTTTTTGAATTATCTATGTCTTGTCTCATGATATAAATATTCTCTCCAAGGACAGATGCTTTCTCTTTCAACTCTGATTTCTAAACAATGCCTAGCACAATTTCTTGAATAGATAATCAATGGATTTTTAATACATTTATGTGTACAGAATGAAAAAAGACATCTGGTAGAAAATATGGGAATAATACCCAAGTTGTGTATGAGTCATCAGTGTAGCTCTGTCATTCTCCATATAATGTCTCATTCAGCATGGATGCTAAATAAATACTTGTTGAACAAACACAAACATGGTGCCATAATTCAGTATTTCTATGTTTGAGCAGCAGAAGAGAAGGAGTTTTCTTTCTATTATATGTAGCCAGAGTAAGGTACTATATAGTCATAAAATAATGTGAATGAAGATAAAACTAATGATATAAATTATCAAGTGCTTCAAATAAACTAGGGCTCTATGTGTTTTACATCTATTATTTTACTTTATTCTCAAAATTACCCTATTGAGTAGGTACAAATACTATTCTTGTTTTACAGGTGAGAAAACTGAAGAGGTATTGGAATTAGGACTCCAAAGCAGACAGTCTCACCCTACAGCCTATACCTTTAACTTCTAACAGCTAAGGACACAATAACATTATTTAAAAGACTAAGATAGATTCCTCATAGTGATATGAGTTAGGTTAGTCAATATTTAGCAGTGTATGAGTTAATTTCAAGTATGCAAAGTTTGTGAAAAGTTACTAAGACTCTGGTTTCCTACCAAAGAAAAAGAGGAAATAGAACATACAAAGTACTCCAAGAGTATGGTTATCTATGATGAACTTAACAGAACTTTTTTCCCAACTAAAACTTAATACAATTACAGAACAAGTTATGAGGATTAAGTATCCTCATAAAGTACAGAATGGGTATTCTCATGTTACGTGGTTAGGTATCATACTACCATAGAAAATCAATTCTAGAGACACTCATATCTTTCAAAACTTCCCAAGAAAAAATAGACAGGTAGTCTTTCTTAACACTCTATGACCATTTTATTCTTACGTTGAAATTGAGCCTTCCATGGGGCGCCTGGGTGGCTTAGTCGGTTAAGCGTCCGACTTTCGCTTGGGTCATGATCTCACGGTTCGTGGGTTCGAGCCCCGCGTCGGGCTCGGTGCTGACTGCCAGCTCAGAGCCTGGAGCCTGTTTCAGTCTGTGACTCCCTCTCTCTCTGACCCTCCCCTGCTCAGGCTGTCTCTCTCTCTCTCTCCTAGAAATAAATAAAAATATTTAAAAAAAAAAAAAAAAGAAATTGAGCCTTCCTTTTAAATTTATATTAGACTTACAGTTAGTCAATCATCTCTGTATGACAATTTTCAAGCTTGAATATTAGCATTAAATGCCATCTCTTTCTTCTCTACAGGTAAAATCTTTTCTATCTTTTAATCATTAATTTTCCTCAATTATGAGTTACTGAGAATTTCCAGGTACCAGGCATGTTGCTAAGCCTGTAACATGTATTGCTTCATTTAATATCAATAAAATAGCCTGTTATTCTTATTTTACTGGCGATCACACTGAGCCTTAGAGAGGTTAAGTAACTTGTCGGGACCACAAAGACAGCAATTTGTCCTTGTGATGCCTTCCAATCTTTTTTTTTTTTTTTTTTTTTAAAGATGTTGAGTCAAAATGCAAAAGTTAATCAAAGGCCTTTTCATAGACGTGGTTTTCTTTTTTCTTATCAAGCTTGTCCTTGAGTAACATTTGGAGTAACAATAGTTCTCTGTTTATTCTCAAGAGGCACTTACTGGCCTTTGTTTTACATACTTGAAATAATCAAGCCTAAATCATCATTTGCTAACTTAAGGGGGATTATTGTCATTAACATTGGCCGACTTTTATAGGCTCTGCAATAAAAAAATGGTGAATCTGAAATACAGAGACACAAAATTTTCATTCCTGGAAAGCTTCATCAAAACAAAAGGAAATTGCTTTTGAAGATTCAATTAAGGTCTCTAAATAAATTATTTAAAATGTAAATCTCCAGTCTAGCAATGTGAGGTAAATGACAGCATTATACAATGTAGGAATAGAGTAGAACCACATTAATTTTTATAAATTTACTCTAAAGTGTTCTTTCAGATTCTATGATTATGCCTCTTATTTATCCTACAAAATGCTATGACAAATTTTTTAACTTAAAGGAAATTTGTATTGATAACTGATATCAATACTTGCTTTTGCACTGAGAGCAGATTATACTACGTGTTGCCAAAAGAATAAGACTGATTGATCATGAATCAAAATTCTTCTTATTACATATGCACCATTTCAAATGGCAGGCTTTCTTCTTTTTGAAGAAGATCCCATCTCTTACCGACGTCTATGCATAATGAAGACTGCATAATGCATCTTTTCAATATTATAGTTTTCTACCTGGTGACCAAAGTGCAGGAAAAATGGAGCAGAAAAATTATAAAGAAATGACTGATGGTCATAATGGACTCAGTAGTGATAACACAAACATTAATCTTGATTTAATTACACACAAATATCATACTCAAAATTTATAGTAAGTGTAACCTAATTTGTCTTATGTTCGAACTTTGTACTCTAACTGGTACAACAAGGGAACAAATGGGGGATGGGGATTTTTCAGACATTAATGTAGTAAAACACCCTATAGCTCATGTTTCTCCTCTATCTAGGAAAGTTGGTTAATTTCACTTATTCACAGTGACAAAAAATATCGGGTGTTTTCTGTATATATCTGTGTAGCAGATGCCACTAACGTACATTCCACATCTTCCTGGCCCAAAGGCTACAGCTTAGCTGTCAGCTGTTAAGCACATGAACAATTTCCAACCTCTGCTTTGCTGCCTGACGACTTGCTCTGATCAGGAGTTGTGTCAGGCTGGTAGCACCAAGGTGCTCGGGATTTAGGGGCAGGAGGGCAGGAAGGGCTGGGAGGCAAACCTCAGTCAGTGAGGGATGGAAACCAGTATGTAAGTCACACCTTTCCCATCCTTCAGTGGGACAATTCTGAGGTTTGTTCTACACAGTAATTACAGGGTCCTCAGTGATGCTGAACTGTAATTGTCTATTGTGTTATTCTGCTGATTAATATGCACATCATTGATTTTTCTCTCCTTGTCTTACATGCCCTATTTTTTCACTAGTGCTTCCTGGGCTCATTCTCTAAATCAACTACTTCCATTCATGTCCACTTCTCAGAGTTTTCTTCAGGGAAAATTGCTCTCTCTTACTCTCTCTCTCCTCATATAAATATATGTGCGTTTATATGTTTATGTATATAGTTTATAAAGGCAGTTCTTCCTTTCAAATACAGGAAGGTACCAACACATCATTTTAAGATTATGCTTTTCAGCTAAGATAAAGAACCAACAGGGAAGGCTATTTTTATACAAATGCAGAAGCTTCCTCTTTCTTCTTCCTGTTAAGATGCAACCAAATGCTTTTGTGCTTCACAAAATAACCTTGTAAGATAATTTTTTGTTCTTTTTTTGTAAACAATGCATGGTGTTAACTGTTACAGGATTATTTTGCAAAGAGCTCCCACCCTTCATATATAAACTGCAAATGTTCAACTCCACCACCTCTATCAGTTTTAATCTCTGAAATGGATTGTTAATAGTTTATTATAAAAATTATAAACATAAAGGATTCTGTATCTGTGAGCCAATTTTAAAATATTTCTAACTCACTGTGCAGATCTGTGGCATTCTATTTCTGCAAGGTCCATATCCTTTCCTTCCTTTTATGGCCATTACTATCGGTTATTGAATCTAAGGCAACACTGACCATAAGACAGGCTATTACTTGATATTCCTTTAGGAAAAGAAAACTGTGATCAAATGAACCATAATAGACTATAAATTGTAAGATGAATTCTGATTTCAGGGAATCTGACTAGCCCCAAACAAACAAACAAAACACATTGTCAGAATTAATTAAATATGGTATTAGTATCATCTCACACAGTCTCAAGTCTTCTTATTTCTCCAATTCACCCTCAAGAATAATCTCCTTAGGACCTGGATATTGCTTATGATCTGTACAGACTGATTCCTCCTCTATGATTTACATTACCCAGGCTCCCATGCCCACGCCCAATGGAAAGCACTGTCAGAACATTAGAAGGTGAGAGAAAAGAATGACAGGGTTAATGATGGGCCCTCTCACTCATGTCCACATTCTAATTTTTTTGACAGTAGCTACTTTCTTTCATGGCCCTCATTTCTGTGGCTTTTCTTCCTTGGCTCCAGTTTTCACAGACCTCTAGCAACCAGCTTCCCTCACCTTTCTCACAGGGGTGTTAAAGGATTCCTGCTGTTAGTCTTCCAATACTTACCTATCCCTGCTTGAGTTCTTCAGTCCTGCACATGTTAATAAATAATCCCTTCAGCAATTTTTTTTCAGTTAAAATTTTTGATGGTGACATCTGTTTTCTGCTGGGACCCTAATAATTACAAGTACAAGGAGTGGCTGTAGGAAATAGATTCTATGAGATGGATTTCAGAATTGCATTGCTCTCATATTGCAGAGAATACAAGAACCATAATAGACTATAAATTGTAATAATAGGCTATAAATTTTCCCCTTGCCAAGGAAAAATAATAGATGGCAACATATGGCATACAGAAGCAACATAATGACTCTGTTTTTTACCAGAGATGATTTGGTATGGACTGCCAATGGAGGGAAAAGCTTTTGGAGATCAAGTGTCTATGGAATTTAGTTAATATGGTGGCAACAGGGATTACCGAGATGGGAAGAGGAGCGTATAATAGCTTTTTTGACTGTCCTGTACAGCAGGCATATGCACAGACAGGGTTACCACTCCAATAGCAGGCACACCGCTACAAGATCCTGAAAGTAAGCTGAGGACACGGAGAAAGTGTGGAATCATAAGACTGGGGACAGAGATGAGGCTGAGAACTTTAAACTCCCAAGCATGTTTGGATCATTTACTGAGGGAACCTGTGTTCCCTTGTAAAAAACAAACAAAACTAAAACTAAATCAAAAAGAAAAAGTTTAAGAACGTTACCTGAGGCAACTGCCTTACAAATGTCAACTTTTCTCAGCACTTATGCCAACACCCTTCACTGACAGCCCATAAGATCAATAACTAGAGTTAGATCCCATAAGTAAAAGGAATTCTAGAACAACTATATCACACACAAAAATTATTAGAGAATCTTGCCAATATGTATCAACATGGGTCCGGAAAGCGCATATAGAATAGATTTTAAGAGTTGCTAGACCAAGGGCAGCAGAAGAGAAGATTGAATCTGACTCAGTTCATTGATATGGTTGTATTCATACAGGATTCAGAATTTAATGTGCTATCTCAAGTGTCTGGGGTGGCATTAAAAGCCTATTAGAATGGATAATTAAAGCTTAGCCTCCATGACTATGGAGTCAGTGTGACTAGATTGTCACAACTTGCCTTCTATCATGGAAAAAAGGGGTCAAGAGGCAGATTTTTTTCTGTAAACAGCTAGACAGTAAATACTTTAGGCTTTGTAGGCCACAGAGAATATCTTCTTTTTCTTTCTCTCTCTACCGTCCTGTTCCACCTCCTTTATACACACACACACACACACACACACACATAGCCTTTTAAAGGTGTAAAAACTAGGGGTGCCTGGGTGGCTCAGTCAGTTAAAGGGTCCGACTCTTGGTTTCAGCTCAGATCTTGATCTCACAATTCCTGAGATCAAGCCCTGTATCAGGCTCTCTCCTGACAGCATGGAGCTGCTTGGGATTCTCTTCTCCTCTCTCTCTCTCTCTCTCTCCTTCTCTCTCTCCTCCCCTCCGCTCCTCCCTTGTGCTCTTTCTCTCTCTAAATAAATAAACTTAAAAAAAAATAAAAGTGTAAAAACTATTCTTAGCCAACAAACTGTTCACAAATAGGTATGTTGCCTAATGGCTCTAGTTCACTGACCATTGCTCTACTCTGACATCCTCCTCACTAAACATTAAGAAATTCAATCATAAAAACTGTGATATCTGTCCTATATAGCCTGGACATGATGATAACAATTGGACCTTTGAATTGAACTTCTTTATGTCAATGAGGAATAATGCAGTCTGTACTGGTAGAGAATGAATGGCAGCATTTAGTCATTAGAGACAATTTAAGTTATCAACATATTTTTCACTGCAGAGATCTGTTGTGTTAAATAATTGATCTGAAGGTCCGTATGAATGAAATATATGTATAGCCTATGAAGCTTCAATTTTACTTTTATAAACAAAACAATTCTAGATTTGGGTGCAGAAAATGACTTATGTTGCAATAGTAGAGCTCCACAGCCTTCTGCTATCTGGTTTATAGATTCAGAGCACTTTGAATGGGGGAAGGCTAAGTCCCTTTGAGAAAGGATTGTTTTATGTTGTTAAACTTATATACTATGAATCTTCCTCCAAGCATTCTGCCCCCACTCAAGACCTCCAGCCATGTGTGCTGGTGTAAAAGGAATACCCATATCTCTTAGTGCTTATTAGTTACCAATCTAACTAGTAAGTTAGAAGAAAGAAGAGTGGAAAAGAATATGCTCATTTCAGAATTAAAATATACAAATGAGGTTACTACTTTAGAAAACATTAAGAAGACATACAGAGGGCCAATAAATACATGAAATCATCAGGGAAATGCAAATCAAAACTACAATGAGGTATCAACTCACATCTGTCAGAATAGAAAAAATCAACACACAAGAAACAACAAGTGCTGGCAAGGATGTGGAGAGAAAGTAACCCTCATGCACTCTTGGTGGGAATGCAAACAGGTGCAGCCATTGTGGAAAACACGATGTTCCTCAAAAAGCTGAAAACAGAACCCACGATCCAGGGTATTTACCCAAAAAATATAAAGACACAAATTCAAAGGGATATATACACTCCTATGTTTATTGTAGCATTATTTACAATATCCAAATTATGGAAGCAACCAAAGCGTCCATCGACTGATGAATGGATAAAGAAGATGGGGTATATATACACAGTGGAATATTATTCAGCCACAAAAAAACATGAAGTCTGGTCATTTGCAACATCATGGATGGAGCTAGAGGGTTTAATGCTAAGTGACATAAGTTAGAAAAAGACAAATGCCATATGATTTCACTCATAGTCATATGTGAAATTTAAGAAACAAAACAAATGATCAAAGGGAAAACAGAGAGAGAGGAAACAGAGGAACAGAAATGTTAACTATAGAGAACAAACTCTAGGGTACTGGGGGGGATGGGTTAAATAGGTGATGGGGGTTAAGGAGTGCATTGTTACACGCGTTGTCATGGGAACTGAGTAATGTACAGAACTGTGGAATCACTATATTGTACACTTGAAACTAATGTAACACCGTATGCTCACAATATTGGAATTAAAATAAAAAATTTAAAACATATCTGGGAAACATAAACCTACAAGTTACTTTCTTCCATGCAATGATACCCTTATATTCTTGTGATTTACATAAAGAAAAGACTTATTTGCATTCATGTTTCCTAGTTTTTTTCCTATGTAATTAGAGCAGTATAACAAGTATAATTAGGCAGTATAAGCAACACCACACTGGTGATCAACAAATCCTTGCTGAATATTTGCTAGAGTCACAATAGGCTCAAGGTTTTATCAGGTTTTAAATGGTTGTAAGAAAATTCATCTTGGAAATATCTAGCCCTGTGGCAAAGCACTTTCCACAAACATTCAAAGTTCATTTCAAAGAAAAGCATATAATTAAACAAACTTAGGGTAGTCAAGATAGAGATCTCAAAGACACAAAACAGAGATATCCTTGAGGAATTATGTCCCTAAACTGAATTTACATAAATATATGGCTTGTCAATTACATAGAAAAGTAAACTAAAAATTAATTTCATTTTAGATTGGACCTCAATAACTAAGCCTATAAAAGATAAATCTGTTAAGAAATTAGTAAAAATTTTAAAAAATATGTTCAGAATGGCAACTCCCTAAACAGTAACTAAGCTATTTAAAACATGTTTTAAACTCTATTGAAAATTATATGCCCATATTACCTAACCCTAAAAACGTATGAAGACAGGATATGACACAAATCTAAATTAGTCACTAATAATTTCAGTGGCTCTCTAATCTAAAAGTTGAATCTTCTTTACATGACCAAGAGATGCTAGTGAGGATCAGCATTCAGGATAAGCCTGCAATTGGTATCCCAGTCCTTACTTATAGTTATTTTGTTAAGCTTCTGTAGCATACAAGGACATATGTTCTTTTTTTTCTAATATTTTTATTCATTTCTAGGAGAGAGAAAGAGAGAGACAGGATGAGCAGGGGAGGGTCAGAGAAAGAGGGGGATACAGAATCTGAAGCAGGCTCCCGGCTCTGAGCCAGCAGTCAGCACAGAGCCCGACGCGGGGCTCGAAGCCACGAACCGCGAGATCATGACCTAAGTGAAAGTCGGAAGCTTAACCGACTAAGCCACCCAGGCGCCCCAAGGGCATATGCTCTTGACAGCTCCTGGTCTATGGTTCAAGCTCTTCTGTGTTGGGTGGGTAACTCTGAAATTTCCTGTTACAAACTCACAGATATACACCTCATTAGCTAGTGCCAAGTCTATGAATAACAAAGGCAATATCTGATTTCCCCTCTGCCTTATTTTGTTTTAGTTCTTTTTATAAAAAATTTTTAATGTTTCTTTATTTTTGAAGGAGAGAGAGACCAAGTATGAGTGGAGAGGGGGAGAGAGAGAGAGAGAGAGAGAGAGACAGAATCCGAAGCAGGCTCCAGGTTCCAAGCTGTCAGCACAGAGCCCGATGCGGCGCTCGAACTCACGAGCTGTGAGGTCATGACCTGAGCCAAAGCCAGACACCCAAACGACTGAGCCACCCAGACGCCCCTGTTTTATTTCTTGATTGTTTAACAACTTAAGGACTGAAAAGCGGTATTTGTTCCATCCCCACCACCATCCCCAACTGAAGTCTCTGAATTTTCTTTACTGGAAAGTGGCTTAACACTTAATTATAACTGCGACATATTTCAAAGGAACTGAAATTCCATTCAATACTAATAAATATAAAAAGGGCATTCATGTTACTTTTATGGTATATACTTTTTATTCATAGTGTTACAGTTTTAAGAATAGGTTTTATTTTTAACTGAATTGAAGTCAAAAACAATATTTTTACTCTTAAAACATAAGCTAGAATGTTTGAGAGATGTGCCCAAGATCACACTCAGGGCTTAAATTCACATCGACTCCCAACTCTGGCTTGGGTATCAAGCCATAGCACAGGCAATATTCTTGAAAAAATGAATTAAACTGCAGCCCTTTCCTTGAGGTTCCCAATGGGTAAGAGCATATGATCAGTTGATCAGATTAAAAAGAGAATTAACTTTAGGTACACTGGCAAATCTAATTTTGCTGTCCTAGTTCTAAGCAAGAGAAAATTGTGTTGATATTCCCTTGTTTCTTTGCTCTATCTCACTTCCCATTTCTACCTCTTATTTCCAAAACAAGATGATGGCAGTGGTGGGGGCAGGGAAAGGTACAGTTAATCATGGCTTGAGAATAAGGACCAAATAGTTTCTTTTTCTTTGTGAATTCTTTTTATGAACTTTAGGGAAGATCTAACTGTGCAAATGAATGCTGTTCAGTCTCTATTACTAAAGTATATAAATCAAGGGCATGGCAAATATACTCCATGTCCTCAAATTCTAATGAAATCTTGCATTCTAATTACATAGGCAAATATTTGATTATTATTTAAACACTAATGTCTTTCAACCGTTTTTGTTATGTGTCGAATTGCATATGATGTCATAATATGAGAATATAACTGAGTCAGAACACACCTTTAGCAAAACCCTCTTTGGGAAGTGGATCTCACAGCCAGCCTACTATGGGGATTGGAAAATACCTTAGAAATGGCTATATAATAGGGATATGTACATACTAAAATAAAAAAGAGGAGAGTTTTCTACTCATTTGTTGAAAGTAACACCAGCAAGCATGTAAAACCCCACCCCTTCCTGATGTCTGCATCCTCTGTGACCATTCGTGACTAAAAGGGAAATAGCAGACCTAGCAAAGTGTGTCTCCTACCACTCCCAGAAGCAACCCAAGGCCTCCTGGGCCCTATACTCTTGGTAAACATGACTTCTGGGTAGAGCTCACACAACAGCAAAGAACCAAAACCCTGGGCACCTCTAGAAATGTCCTCATCCTTGTTAAGCATTTGATAAGAGCTACACTGCTCTGTTGTGACTCCATTCTCTTCTCATAATGTGGTCAAGGGCTTACTTGTATCAGAGCCACTTGGGGAGCTTGATAGAACCAGAAGTGGGATTGGGGCCCAGGAAAGATGAACTTTGTTACATCCACAGTATAACAAAGTATCCAAGCATCTCAGTAATTCTTAGGTCCACTCAAGTTTGAGAATAACTGTAGTCTTTTTTTATACAGACAATACTTCTAGTACCATATTTGATGACTACACTTAGTTATTATCTCTAAAATCTTGCTAATGTATAAAAACACAAGAGTTTAGTCTTTTTTTAAAAAAAAATTATGTTTTATTTATTTCTGAGAGAGAGAGAGAGAGAGAGAAAAACCATGAACAGGGGAGGGTCAGAGAGAGAGGGAGATACTGAATCTGAAACAGGCTCCAGGCTCTGAGCTACTGTCAGCACAGAGCCTGATGCGGGGCTCAAACCCACAAACCATGAGATCATGACCTGAGCCGAAGTCGGCAGCTTAACCGACTGAGCCACCCAGGCACCCCGATTTTAGTCTTTTCTAATGAGGAAAAAAAATCCAAATGGCTTATGCTGTTTATTAAGGAATGAATGCATATGTATAATTCGATTAACTAAAATCATTAACTTGCTCAAAATCTGCCTTATTTCACCAAGGTGATTTTGTTTGTCACATGAGGGCCAAATTCTTTGTTTCCAGACAAGGAACACAATATTTGAAATTACATACCTAAGATTCAGGTTGTAATTCTAAAGTTAATATTGTGTTTGTGATTAATTGTCCAAAACTATATAAAGTAATATAGACTGTGATTTTGGGCAGGGGATTTAAGCCATATGTGGTTAAATAAAATCAATTTTAAGAGTATTCCACTTCACACTTTTATAAAAATTGTTTTACTATTATTAATTACCATGCTCCAGGTGCCATATTAGGAAAATTAACAGCCCAGAAGTCGGGCACCAGCCTGGTTACAAAAGCCAAAGCTACAAAAATTAATGTTCAATTACTTTACCCATGGCTGATACTTTGCACCAGATTAAATACTAACCTCTATTCTGAATTGAAATAATGAAGCATAGGGAATTCCTGATGGGGCTATTTTCATTCATATTTGACATTTGGAAATATTTAATAAAATCTATGCATGAATTCTTTAAAAATGTGAACTTTCAGACAAGGAAATATGATTTTAGAGTATGAAGAACCAGAAAGAATTTTTACAACTGTTTCTACATTTCTTCTTTCCTACTAAAATGTATAAGGAGAAGCTTTACATCATATAAAGTTTTAAAGATAGAGCTACCAAGAATATATGAAAATAAATGTTTTAAATTTATTCCTAACTTTAGTAATCCATTTTATTTATTGAATCAGCTTGCTTAATTACTTGCATTTAAACACAAGGTAGAGAAATAGCTATCCAAATACTGAATTTTCCCCTATTTTTTCTGAGTGTGTAAAAAATAAGATACTATTAACATTTAAAAGTTTCAATGCTTGAACTTGAGGAATTCTTATATTTTAATGTAGTTTACAATTGCAAAAAAAATTGAAAATCACCAACAGGCTTAAAAAATATATAGAGAGAGATGAAGGATGCCAGTTCATTCATTGGAAATTATTGACACTTTCAGACAATTATATTTAACAGTTAATCATACCTACCCTTCTTTATCCTCTCTTCACTGCTCTAACATTATCTTTGCTTTAATTTACTTTAAAAAATTTTTTTAATTCAAGTTAGTTAACATGCAGTGTTTTATATATACATGTGATTCAGCAATTCCATACATCACCTGGTACGTATCACCACAAGTGCACTCCTTAATCTCCACCACCTATTTAAACTCTTCTAACATTTTACAGTCTCATTCATTGTTTGGATTTTCAGATCAAGCATTTTGAAATTTAGCAGGATAATTTACCATAATCATCCATAAGTATAATAATGATGACAAAAGCACCTCAATATCAATCCCCTAACCATTTATATCTTTTCATATATTTACTTAATAATCATCTGTTTATTATTATTATTATTTGGATTATTATTATCCAAAAATTTGTTCAGATTTTAAGAGATGTAAAGATTATGAAACACAATTCCTGCCCTTAAAGGAACTTACAGACTATGAAAAAGAACTGGATTTTTACCTTAATTCAATAAGATAATATGCTTATTATCATATTGCATTAAGATCTGTAGTTGAAGACTCTTCTAACTTTATTTATCCTAGGGTTAGTACAAAAGTATTATCTTGGAAATAAAGTATCGATAAATCGTTCAGTATCACAAAATGCAGAATTGAATGCTTACAACTTGAAAAGATTTAATTTTAAAAAGTGTCTCTTCTACATAAAAAATGGAAAATGTATCATGAATTAATGTGCAAATCACATTGAACATTACAAAACCATATATACATTGTGAGCTTTTTCATGTATGCACACACACTCAAATAATTCAAGATACATATTATCAACACTTACTTCTGAGGGAAAAACTGTGATATATTATAATTCTATTCTTATTCTCTATTTGTCAATGTTTTACAATGCACGTATATTACTTTCCTAAGAAAATATCCTTAAAAGTTATTCCATATGGTTCAACGCATGGCTAACCAGCCTGGCTCCAACCAAATTTTTATCATTAGGAGAAAATAGTCTCAAAATAATTCCCTACTACAGCTAAAAATGGTTCATGTTCAGATATTAAACTCGGTGGGGCCATAAAATAATATTAGTGACCTTTCATAAAAAGTGCACATCTAAATCAGTTGTCTTTCAGAGCGTCTTTGCCCTTTGAGGGGTTGGGACAGAAAAAGCTTTATGTAATGGAAGCAGATGGCACCTAGCACTAAGCCTAGAAGAAGTTTAGCCAAATATTTCACAACAGTTTTCACTCCTCAGCCTGGTTAAGCTGCTTCAGTTTCTTAGCCTGAAAATAAATCTAGATACTGATCCCTAATTCCTCGAGATAGAATCTGAAGCCTGTGTATCAGACTAGGTCATGGCATTCGGCAGTCATTGGTGAGGACAAGCAGGGATTATGACAATGATGATGATAATTCTAACAAAGGCTTCCTAAATGGAGCTATAGCGCCTAAAATGTGCCAGTGGCTGTTCTGGTGTTTCATAAGAATTAACTTCTTTTAACCTCACAACAACCCAGTGAACAAGAGTTCTTCTTATCCCATTTTGCACTCACGGTGCCTGAGGCACTGCGAAAGTAAATACCTTACCGAAGCTCACATATCTGTGCTAGGCAGAACTGTAATAGCAACAGGACACAGTAGCATTAACGATAAGGATTATTAAACTGGTAAAAACCCTGAACGTGAACAAAAGATACTGGGACTTTTCTTTTTTATTTCACTCTAGAAACAACAGTGAACTCCAGAGAGATGTTTCAATAATGAATACGTATAAATCTTGCCAAGGATGACAACCTAAGGGTAATATTGCTATGCTCTTTAGATTTTATAAAAGCTTTATTTCCTCATGGTTACATCTAGGATTTTAACTCGACTGATGGTGTGTGAACTGTCTGATGTATACGGCCCTAACTGTGATATTCATGTGACTCTTTGCCCTTGTGGTGTCCACATGTGTTTAAAAATCTGTATTCATTTCCTGTTGCTGCTGTGTAAAATTACCACAAGCTTTGTGGCATAAAGCAGCACAAATTAATTATCTGACAGTAGTAAAGGTTAGAAGTCTGAAACCGGTCTCACTAGGCTAAAAGCAAGACATCAGCAGGGCTCTGTTGCTCTGAAGGCCTTAAGAAAGAATCCACATACTTGCATTTTCCAATCCCTAGAAGCCATCCACAGTTCCTGGCTAATGTCCCCTTTCCTCCATTTTCAAGCCAGGAAAATCGGGCTGAGTCTTTCTCATGCAATCATGTGTCTGGTTCCCCTCTTCTGTCTCTCTCTTTCACTTATAAGGATCCTTGGGATTACACTGGGCTGCCTGGATAATCCAGGATAATCTCCCCAATCTCAGGGTAAACTGATTAACAATCTGATTTCCATCTACAACCTTAATTCCTGTTTTTCTATGTAAGTTAACATACTCACAGCTCCAGAGATTAGGACAGAAACACCTTTGGGGAGCCACTATTCCATCTACCAGACAACAGAACACTACTGTAAACTCTAGTTCCTTTTCTTCCTTTCTTAAAGTCTTCTGAAATAAAACGGATATATGTACAAGTATACTTTCTTTTTTTTTTTTTTTTTTTAAATGTTTTATTTCTAGGAGAGAGAGAGAGACAGCGTGAGCAGGGGAGGGTCAGAGAGAGAGGGAGTCACAGACTGAAACACGCTCCAGGCTCTGAGCTGGCAGTCAGCACAGAGCCCGACGCGGGGCTCGAACCCACGAACCGTGAGATCATGACCTAAGCGAAAGTCGGATGCTTAACCGACTAAGCCACCCAGGCGCCCCAATATACTTTCTGCTCCTCCTCACCAAATACTTGCAGGATAACTCTGACTAGTTTAAATGATCATTGTTTATATTTCTCATTGAGTCAAAGTAAATGATACAATAGAAGAATTTTCTAAGAGTCTATTAGGAGGGGGTGACAATTCCTTTGAGGATTCAAAGCATTAGGCAGATGCAAATTATTAGCCCTGCATCTTTAGAGTACTCTTTATTGCAGGCATTTTCAGTATATTTTGATCACATCTGTATTACAGCTTTGATGATTTTAAATATCCTAATGGCCTTCATTAAAGATTGTTTTTCTAGCATTATGTTGTAGATATTTTACTTCCTATTATTTCATTCATGTCCAAGGACCGTGAAAGCAGCAAAACTTTCTAAATGTTTACAATTATTAGATAGAAACTGTTGCCATCTATTCTATCCCTTGTAAATAATGTTTCCATGTTGACCTACTAATGGGTAACCATATCACCTTTTATGCTGCTCATTTTCTATTAACATGTCTTTCTTATACATGGCTACTTCATTGACTATAAAAACAGAAATGTCCATATGGGAGGATGCTTTTCTAACATGGGTGTACTCCTGTGTTTGTGTGAGAACCAAATGAGTTCATTTCAGAGAGTTATAGAGTGGCTAGTAGACCAGGCTTTGGAGTCAGGTTGTCTTGGAATCCAAATTCAGCCAGCCTCAAGCAACTAATTAAACTCTCTGACCTTGGATTTCCCACTTGAAACATACAGATAATACCACCTACGAAACTGGTTATTGCGAGAATTGAATGAGATAAACTGTATACAGGATTTATCATCGTTCCTGACACCTGTAAGTGCTAATTAAAATTTCATTTCAATATTCTTCAGGTTGAAATGACCTTTGGAGGACAGCATTTGCCAATGGGTGGGATGCCAACTCCCAGAGACATAGTAATAGGGAATCATGGAGCGAGGAAGTCCTTCCCTTTCGAGTACTTCTTTAATCTTGATTCGGTCAAGGACAGTGTCTCAGATTGGAGCTGTTGTAACTTCATCAACTCCAATACTATCAAATAGAGGTTGACCCATGTATCCAGAGTCTGCCTTTACTTATAATTTTTTCAAGACTACTTTATCTTCAGTCTGTTTATTTGTATGGTCGCCTTCTATTCATGGCAAATGGTAATGAGTTTTTCATTTATGGTACAGATATAAAGGTTCCTTTAAAATAAAATATATGTAAACTGAAAAAAAAAGTTAGTCTAAAGAAATTTATTTTTCTTAAACAAGAGGATACTATAGCCAAAAATTTGAGGAAGGTTTTGTGAGAATGACTGAAATTTGCAAAACTCTGTCCCAAGGGACTGTACTCATGACTGCATTCTGAAATGAGTAGTGACTTTCTGGAACAGAAGTTATGCATCAGGAATCATCCCCAGTAGTCACGGTAAACACTCTTAGCTGTGGCTCACCCTGCTAACCACTTCTCATAACTAAATTATTGAGATCTCAGTAGGCTGAAGGTATCTGAGTCATCTGATGTCAACTTAGAGTGAAGATAAAAAGAAATAGTGCCATTTGGCTTTCCCATACCTATTTCACTTAAATACAGTCCCTGAAGGCTAGAGCCACCTTTTTATGTATTTCTTGAGCCTAGCACAGATAAAGAATACATGTTTGAAGAGTGAATGAAGGATAATTATTCCTGCATAAGATAATGAAGGCATTATCCACTCTTTCTTTACCAAAATACTCAATCCTGAATGCCTAGGGGAAGTAATTTTATTTTTTTTTTAATGTTTATTTATTTTTGAGAGAGAGAGAGAGTCGGGGGGAGGGCGGAGAGGGAGACACAGAATCCAAAGCAAGCTCCAGGCTCTGAGCTGTCAGCACAGAGCCCGACGCAGAGCTCGAACTCATGAACTGTGAGATCATGACCTAAGCCAAAGTCAGACTTAACTGACTGAGCCACCCAAGTGCCCCAAGAGAAAGAATTTTAATTTCTGCAGTGTTTTTCTCTTAAGAGATAATAACTGAACTATTATTATGAGCCAATCATTCTCATAAATAATTAATGTGATCATCAATATACACAATGTCTCCCAGGCACCAGAGGAATCACAGTGTTCATTAGTGACAGAGCTTTTAGTTGATCATGTGCTTTTCTGACTTCAAATCCAGTGCAATGAAAAAGTATTTCCTATACTATTAAAAACTGTTCAGTTTTTCTTTAGATTAATAATAGTCTTGTATGGATAATGATCTATTCTTCATCCAAAAAAAATCACTGTGGGTTTTTCTTTGTTTTTCTTTTGTTTTTAAACATTGTGCAATAATTCATATGAGGAGCGAGCAAAACTGAAATATTTATGAATGACAGGTCACCAAATAGCCACAGAAATGTGACTTTAAACTGCATATGCAAATATTAAATATATTAACACTAGAAAGCTGAACAAGTAAAACTGTTAAAAGCAAACATAATAAAATAGAGACTAGAAGTATGTATACCATGTTTTTTCCTACTGTGTTAGTCCTACATATTTTCAGTTATGTGCATGTATTATTCTAGAAAAAGAATAATAAAACGAAATTATTTCATCTTCTACACACACACGGAGGATATTAAATTTCATTTGCTTTCCACTCTAATCCTATTTTTTTTCTATTTGCCCCAGAAGATATTTTAATATGCTAAGCTATATTAAAAGGTTATAGACATTTTAGTAAAAATAACTAAATACTTGGTTATCAGATTAAAAGTTAATTTGGTATTGGAAAATGCCTTAAATCATCTTTGTGTAAAAGGTTTTGTGAATTTTTAATATTTTTTTCATAATTAAAGAAAGCCTTTCTGCAGACCAATTTGAAAAAGAAAGCCCAATCCAGGGTTGTTATCTAAGGCTACATTTACACCCCCAAACTAGGGCATTCAGGAATGGCTACAACTTCATTTATCCTTTTTCATAAACTTAACTGGCTTCTTTACTGTCAGCCTTGTGCTACTAGCTAACCAGCAAGCGTTTATGAATGTGCTACCTCTGCTGAATAGATAGATGCCAGAGGCTACACCTTCCTTTAAAGAGCATCCAATCCATCTGAGTAATAAACGTCATTGTCATAGTAGTGTTGTTTACATGCACTGTTAGCTAATCTCCAAGACATAAAATTGTCAGTTTAAATTATTTGCATTTGTATCAGTTACTGTTGTTTCCATTAGGGAAACATTTCAGCAATAATTTATTTGGGTGGCTTCTAATACCCTATATGTTTGCTTCAAATGTGTGTTTCATTGACAAACGTATCTGGCATGAAACAATCTGGTCATGGACAAGTAGTGAAACTGATCTTAATTTTGGAATGTTTTGAGGAATAAAATGCCAATATTTGAACAATGTGAGGCCACTTACATAGCTTACACGATTATCGACATAGTGGCAGGTTTACATAGTCTGACAAGTAAAAATATCTGCAAAATCGGTTGAGATGCATACATGCTATTGAAATATCAACTGCATGAGTGCACACACACTCCAAAATATTCTTTTGTGTGTGTGTGTGTGTTGAAAATTCTTTAATTTATTTTTTTTTTACAAATAGTTTATTGTCAAATTAGTTTCCACATAACACCCAGTGCTCATCCCCACAAGTGCCCTCCTCCATGCCCATCCCCCCCTCCCCCCCTCATCCATCAGTCCTCAGTTTTTGTCAGCATTCAAGAGTCTCTCCAAAATATTCTTTTATTTAGAATGCCTTACACACATTCCCAGCTTCATTTCATTCCTACTTTACTTTCCCTAACAGATAATCCCCTTCTGATTTTACTCCCATTTTCTCTAGCACATCTTACAATCAAGGCTCTCATTTGAATAGCGAGAATTAATCATAAGGGAATTAAAGAAATAGGCATATTGTGTGTGTCTTACTCAACCTGACAACACCATTTTCCCTACTGTATACCCTCTTCTGTTTCTATTCTTATTATGTGCCTATCTCCCTCCCATTCAAAAGGTGGCCAGGACACTGAGGAAAACACAGCTAAAAGCAGTGTTACCAGTCTTGGGCTTGAAAGAACCATCCTCTCAAGAACTACTTGCCATAATAGGGATGAAAACTTGGTGCGAAAAACTCTTTCTCTACCCATGTTCAGATGAACATGCGTTCCATGGTTAAATATGTTTGTGAAACAATGGATTGGAAAAAATTGAAGATACATAGTTGCAGAATTTATGAGACCATTGGAATGTCCCAGAATGCATATTCAGAGCTTATTTTACAGAACACTTTTGCCAAGGAACACATATGCTACACAATACAGATTGAGCAGCACAGTACTAAAGAAAGCAAGCCCTGGAAGCATGAGCTCAGGTTTTTCAGGTATTGGCCATCAGGTAAGAGAAATTATGAGTCACCCTTTATAATCTCCCATGTGGCCACCCATTTTCATGTAGCAACCGCCATGACAAGTATCAATCACAGAGCACCTGCTATGTGGCAAGTATTACCAAATGTTCTTTCCTCTTTTCATCATGAGTACAGACAGGGCTTGTAACAGAATTACCTAAAGAATGAGGAGTCTTGGTTTTTATATGCACCAGTTGAGAAAATTATTCTAAGGAGTCATAAAGTAATAAAATATTTTAAAGTAATAAAATAAAATATGAATATACTTTTTAACGAATCTTCAATATTTTCCTAAGGAGAAGCAGGAATGAAATGAGTGTTCATTGCTAACTTCATAGCAGACTGGTCCTCACAAAAGAAATAGAAAAGCTCTCCCTTTCTTTCCATAATTACACGTGCTTTCTAATTACCCATAGGTCACTCACAACTAGAAATTTGCTTGGGAGGACCTCTCTATTATTCTTCTGACCCTCAAAGATCTAGGTGAGACATTATACAGATTTGTGCTCTATTAGAAATAAACTGCTTGACATAATTCAAGCAATTCTGAAGATATCACTAAAGCTTTACCTATATCACTATATCAACTATTATTTTCACCTATATGATGATATTAGAAATGCCTTAATCCCAAAAGTTAAGAGACTCTGAATCCACTCTGATCCAGGTTTCTGTGAGTGTGTTGATTTTTTCTTTGTGGGGATGGGCGTTGTGGATTAAATCTTCTTTGAGAATAAAGACATGAAAATCCATCACATTCTTATTTTAAAAGAATATGACGTAAAATTCTTGGGGCGCTTGGGTGGCTCAGTTGGTTAAGCATCCACCTTTGGCTCATGTCATGATCTTGGGGTTCATAAAGTTTGAGTCCCACATCAGGCTCTGTGCTGACAGCTCGGAGCCTGGGGCCTGTTTCAGATTCTGTGTCTCCCTTTCTCTCTGCCCCTCCCACACTTGCACTTTGTCTCTCTGTCTCTCTCACCCTCAAAAGTAGAAATTAAATTTTTTTAAAAAACTGAATTCTCAAAATGGGAGAAAAATGTCTTTACCCATTAACTAGTTTCCATGAAGACAACACATAATTTCACATATAAAATCACGTAATTTGTTTTCCTAGCAGACCATCGGTTTCATCCAGTTCAATCTGTAGAGAATATGCAAAGAAACATGCTTGACATATTACTGTGTTTAATATAATAATTAGAAAGATTAAACAGGAGAATAGAAAGAACATTTATATGAAGCTCTCAATCTTGAGATTCATATGTGACACCAGAAATGCAGAGGAGGGATCATGTAAGCACATTCTATCTAACAGAAGTGAAATTTGAATACTGAAAGTAATAATATGTGCCATTTGCTAAGCACCTGCTATAATTCTTCCAGACACTTTACAGACAGAATTACATTCAATTGTATAAAAAATAGATATGTTACTTATTTTATATATAAAGAAATTGGATATTGGATTTTTTTTAAGTTTATTTATTTGGAAAGAGAGTAAGCATGAGCAGGGGAGGGGCAGAGAGAGAGGGAGAGAAAGAATCAGAAGCAAGCTCTGTGCACTCTCAGCGTGGAGCTCTGAGTGGGGCGCTATCTCATAAACTGTAAGATCATGACATGAGCCAAAATCGAGAGTCTGTAGCTTGACCAACGGAGCCAGATACTCAGGTGCCCCAAGAAATTGGATTTTACATGAGTAGTTTGCTTAAAGTCACACAATAGGTAAGTGACAGATCCCATATTTGAGTTGATATAAATAGATACAGATATTGGTATAGATAATCCACAAGCATGGACACATTTAGTTACCTGTAAAATAATGCTTAGAGTGTTAAATTGGAAAAACGTATAGGAACACAGGTAAGAGATTAGGAGTATAGTTGACTACTTTGTAATACAGTAAAAATCTTGATATATTTTAACTGCAATTCTATATGCATATCCAAAGATCTATCTTAAATTTCTTTTAAGGGGCACCTGGGTAGCTCAGTCAGTTAAGCTTCTAACTTCAGCAAGGTCAATACCTTGCAATTCGTGTGTTCAAGCCCTGTGTCTGGCTCTGTACTGACAGCTCAGAGCCTAGAGCCTGATTCAGATTTTGTGTTTCCCTTTCTCACTGCCTCTGCCTCGCTCACATTCTGTCTTTCTGTCAAAAATAAATAAAACATTAAAAAATTCCTTTAAAAGGTATTGCATGCTTTTTTTTCCATTGTAACATCTTATACAGTTTAAAACTAACTAATAAAACATGAATTTTCCTTCCTGTAATATTAATGCAAAGGTCACAATTAGCGATTCAAAGAATAAAATTTTGAGAAAATTCATTTACCTGGAAAGACATTTTAAATACAGAAAGTAAAATCTTGTTACATTTGGTCATAGAACCACAACAGGAAAGTTCAACTTTCATGCGGTTATAACATGAGTGAGTGGAAAGTTTCCAACTTCGTCATTTGGTTTAAATAAACCACGTTACTATATATTTCTTCTGAAACTTAGGACCTTATATACACAGAATTTTCTAACTCAAATTAATCCAATAGAAGATTTAGTAGCATTTAAAGTTGATTCTCCCCAAATAAGTATACAAATATAATACAATTCCAATGGAATGAAAGGCATGTATTTTTGTTGGTGCAGATCCAGCAAACAGGAGATGATTCATGAGCCAGAAATTCTTGGGATCCTGGCACCAGTCTCTTCCAGGTGCCAACAGCTCATTCAGTGCCTTTTGGATTGCCCAGCTTCCTGCTGGTGATAAAATACCAGATGCCCCTGGCCACTTATGAAAACTGGTTTCCACAGCCTAGTTAGGAAAATGATTCCTGGTGGCCCAGACTAGAGATTGCTGCCACATCCTTTACACCAATTATGTAAAAGCTAATTTCCTATATCAAAGTTCTTTCTGCCTAAAACAGCTAGGCTGCTTTCATTAAATGCCTCTAAACCAAGTGTTACACAATATTCCAACTGTTTCATGGAAGGAGGAGCAATAGATAAAATAATCTTTTAATGGAAGTAGAATAATGGAAAACTATCTAATAAATAAGAAAATTATGGAAAACAAGATCCCTCAGGGGGTGCCTAGGTGGCTCAGTCACTTAAATGTCCGACTTTGGCTCAGATCATGATCTCACAGTTTGTGAGTTTGAACCCCACGTCAGGTTCTGTGCTGACAGCTCAGACTGGCCTGGAGGCTGCTCCAGACACAGATTCTGTGTCTCCTATTTCTCACTGCCCCTCCCCCCACTCATGCTCTACCTCTGTCTCTCTCTCTCACAAAAATAAATAAACATTAAAAAATTTAAAAAAAAAAGAAGAAGAAGAAGAAGAGGGTCCCTCTGGAGAACTTTCCTTATCAGATACTGGCTTGGAAATAAACAAATACATCAGTGGAACAGAACAGACAATTCAGACTGCAGATTCCAGGATACATGAGAATTTGTGGTGTGGCAGAAATGGAACAGTTGACACTTGAACAGGGTGGGTATTAGAGGCACCAACCCTCCATGTAGTTGAAAATCCTCCCTAACTTGTGACTCCCCTAAAACTTAACTACCAACAGCCTACTATTGACTGGAGACCTTACCAAAAACATAAACAGTCTATTAACACATATTTTATATGTATTATATACTATAGTCTTACAATAAAATAAGTGAAAGAAAATGTCAAGAAAATCATACAGAAAATACATTTACAGTATTATACTGTATTTATCAAAAAAACAAAAACAAAAACAAAACATGTATAAGTGGACCCTCACAGTTCAAATTCATGTTGCTTAAGCGTCAATTGCATTTCAGTTTACTGGGAAGAGTATGGTTCATTTAAATGCTGATTTCTCAACTGGCTGCTCTTATTTTGAAAAACTTAATCCCCTAGAGGGATTGCGATAATACTTAGTAAATTATGCTACTTTTATACCTCCTCTTTCTCCTTTACTAACCTAAGTGTCATAAGCATTCTCTCATTCAATAGGCCTCGATTTAAATACATTTTTAAAATGTTAGAAGTATTATGCTATCAATTTTTAAGAAAGTAAAAACATCATATTAAAACTACTGACAACCACTATTATTGTAATTTTTGAATAATACAATTTTATAACTATATAATTCAAACTTAACAGTGCTTAACTCGTAATATTAACCTTTGAGTGAATTATTTCCTCTAGGGGCTTTAAGTTTAGAGACAAAAATAACTGAATGGATTTCCTTCAAATTTCAGTAATCAAGTGAGAGAACTCCAAATATTCTTATCAGGAGAACTGCTAGACTTAGAAAGCAACCTATTCTCAGTGCATAAAAGACCTAATTCACAGACTGTTTAACTTTCGCTGGAAGATGATAGTAGGCATCAGCTTAACAATAACTTTCTGAAAGAGAAGAAGCTTATGGAAACAGAAGAGGTAGTATTTGAGAAATAAAGGTACTCTGGCCCAAAATATTTTTTTCCTCCCTAAAAAAAGAGAAACTCATTCAAACTAGCTTACCCAAAAAGAATATGAGTGTAAGGACACCACAGGCATCTTATGGAGACCAGAGCAGAAAAACAAGTGCAGGTGGCCTGGAAGTGAAAAGTCAGAAACTAAGACTACTCCCTCTTTGAGTTCTCCTCAATTCTCTCCATTCATCTTGCTAATGATTTGTCATGGACAAGAGTCAACTGGCTGTCATCTACTGTTGTGTGTCATCAAACATTATCCTTCCTCTTTCCAGTGACAACAATCTTATTACCTCTTGTTTGAAAGGAAAGAAAGGCTTTGTTGAGTCCAACAAATCTGTAAAAGCCAGACAACACACATTACTGGCCAGTAAGCAAAGGTAGCAAGCTGCCTCTTAAATGCCTACTCTTGACCCAAGTGACTACTTCCAGGAATCTGAACGATACAGGGTTTTGCCCATTTAACTTGGGCACGGATGGATAGGACGTGATAAAGGAGGGGTCTCGGTCTATTGATAAGTGCCTGGCATAGGGAAAGTTTTAAACTTTTATTGACAAGTGACGAGAGAATTAAGGAAATTATCTCATTAACTGAAATAAAGGTAGAATTTTGCCTCAATTTTATCTCACTGACTTTCTCATTAGTGACGCAGTAGTTCACTAATTGTACTAAAAATGGAGTTGTTTCCTGAGACTTTTAATCAGTCTATTAAATCTAAATAAAATGTGATCAACCAATGAGGGACATGTGTAAACCTTAGGGATTTTGCACAGTCACAAGAAATACTCTACAATTTGTCTTTCTGGCGACATGATTTTATAGAATGATACTGCTTTGATGTGGTATGTTTCTTCCTCACATCTTTGATGTAAATATTTCCCCACTCTCTTTACCCACCCTGAAAAGAGATGATGACTTAGAAGTTACAACTTTAATAGTTTAGATAAGTTCTTGTAGGAAATGAAATAACACAATGAATTATTAAATATTTTCATATAATTATATTGAACCGTATAACTTCTTGTTCAAAGTAGGTGCTAATTTGATTCCCTCACTTACCAAGGTAATGTGATATCCATATCATATGAATTCAAATTCAAAATAATTAGTGGCAGCTATTAAGAGAAGGTCAAAGCTTCAAGTGGTCTTGACACTATGTTATTTATTCTGAAAGTTAGGCATGATCCTTTCTATGGCTGTATTAGAACAAAAAATGAGTGAAAATACTGATCCTAATCAAAGGATTAGGCTTAGTCTTCAGCATGGATCACGGCCCCGAAATGAGACATACAGTAAATGAAATTCCATGTCAGAAGCTATTGTATTTTTTAGTAGGTCTTCTTTATAAAGCAGAACACATAAAAAAATGAATCATGGGAATTACTAATACAAAAAAGAAGTATAAGAGCTTAAAAGGAAAATATGACACAGTGTGATAAACATAACTTATTTTAATTAACTGGATACAGAGGAAATCTGGTAAAATACCATATATAAGGCATTGAGAAATTACTTCTCAGGATTATAAAGAGAAGTGGTCTTTCTGGATTATTTCAAAGCAGAGCACTTGAAAACAACAAGGATATTTCTGTTCAGTGGTAAATCTCTAAAAACGTCGTTCTTTTTCTCCAAGTGAAAAATAAATATAAACGGGATATAATTCCATATAATATCTGACATTTTAACCACCTGGACTATTTCAATGTCTGCAGTGAAATTTGGATAGTATTCTTTATATTTAGAATAGGAAACATCAACAAGGCCATATAACAGCTTATTTTTTTTAAGTTTAATTATTTTTGAGAGAGACAGAGCATGAACAGGGGAAGAGCAGAGAGAGAGAGAGAGAGAGGGAGACACAGAATCTGAAACAGGCTCCAGGCTCTGAGCTAGCTGTCAGCACAGAGCCCGACATGGGGCTCGAACTCACGAACTGTGAAATCATGACCTGAGCTGAAGTCGGACGCTTAACAGACTGAGCCACCCAGGTGCCCCAACAGCTTATTTGTAAATAATAACTTCTGGAAAGGCTGCCCTTCCTATTCTTATTTCATAGCTATCTCTAAAATTACTGAAATATATTATATAATAAAGAAAGTAATAAAAGAGCAACTGTAACTTAGGTAATCGGGTAACAGCCATTTATATTCTTAAAATATGAGATTTCTATTTGGCAGGAATGATATTGTTTATGTGGATTTTTTTTAAAAAGCAGTAAAGAGTTTGGTAAAGTAGATTCTCTATCTTCTTATAATTCAATGAAGCATCTCACAATTTTCAGTTTGATGCCTACTTTCCCACATATATTTACATGTGTATTTTTTAACTAGATCATAACTGGTACTGTAATATGGGTAAATAAACATGCTCTCATTTTGTTCTATTAAATTTCCATTTTATTCTTTCCTGTAAATGCCCTAGTCTAATGCTCTTTTAATCACTCTATCCTTAGTTCTTCTCATTGTGGGTTCTTTTTTTCTTCTCTCAGAACTATTACCCACAATATTTCCCCAAGGATATAGCAGTATCTTTCTACAGGAAGCCATACTCCCTAATTTGTTTATTGTGGGAGCTTGATGGCTTCATTCAAGTTGTCCCCCAATTTTATTTTATTTTCTCCATAAACAGAGACTTTATTTTCTCCATAAAAACTCTCTTATATGTAAATATTACACTACTGACCAATGACCGAAGAATTAAATAGCTAACATGTATTAAGCAAATACTATTTGCTCTGGCACCCTGAAAATCACTTCAGATGTGTTTTCTAATCCTCAAAAACACTGTTTTGAAAAAGTGTTACTGTTTTCTCCACTTTTGCTTTTTAAATGGGTAAACTGAGGTAATGACAGATGTGGTTATGTGTCTAAGATCGAACAGCAAAAAATCAATAAAGCTGGACCGATGTGAGGCAGTCTGAGCCCACAGGCCTTCATAAGTAGGGCATGATTACCGACACTATGTGTTCAGATAGATGTGGTGAAAAACTTCCCTGATTTTCCAAGTATACACCACACACACTGCTGTTTAAGTCTGGAACCCTAAGCATTAGGTATTATAGAATCATTCCTATTAAAATGAAAACGCCCTAAGAAAACTACCTCTCTTTAAAATCTCAGCAAAACCAACCTTATCTGAACATTTCCAGCTGGTCTGAAGAAGACAAGGTTTACCAGTCACCAGAACAGAACCAGGGTATTTTCTTGGAAGGAGAAGTCAAGGTTATTTGCTATGTTAGCAAACTGATGTCAGAATAAAAAGCTTCAAATCTTAAAGAACTTCACGACAAAGAAAGAGACCCAGACAAACCATGTCCCTCACAAATTATACATAAGCATCTAGCACATGGTGAAACAGGGTAGATGCCCTCCTTTTTTTGTTTTGTTTTCTTTTGTTTACTGTTTACTTTTAAGAGACATAGAGACTGAGCATAAGCAGAGGTGGAGCAGAGAGCAAGGGAGACACAGAATCCAAAGCAGGATCTAACCCATCAGCACAGAGCCCAACAAAGGGCTCAAACCCACAAACCTTGTGCTCATAACCTGAGCTAAAGTTGGACACTTAATCAACTGAGGCATCCCAGATGCCATCTGTTTTTAAGTTAATTATTTATTTAACTCTGTTCAAAAAAGGCATCAAATGATGTTAATAAAAAACACAAAAGCTATGGGGTGGGGAATAGTCTGTGGTTTAATAAATAAACAATCCTTATTGAAGGTTGTAGTTAAAAGTAAATTTGTTTTTAAAGTTACTAGTTTTGGAATAAAGCAAAGGAAGAATTTCTTATATGGGCATTGGTGGCCAGTACCTAGTTAAATATAAACCAGAAAACTACATTTCTAAATGGAATTTTCATCCACTATGCATCATTTTTACATTGTTTTAGTACTGGATATCCTATCTTTCCTGCTTCCATTAAAAGACAAGTTGGGGGGCGCCCGGGTGGCTTAGTCGGCTAAGCGTCCGACTTTCGCTCAGGTCATGATCTCGCGGTTGGTGGGTTCGAGCCCCGCGTCGGGCTCTGTGCTGACTGCCAGCTCAGAGCCTGGAGCCTGTTTCAGTCTGTGACTCCCTCTCTCTCTGACCCTCCCCTGCTCACGCTGTCTCTCTCTCTCTCCTAGAAATAAATAAAACATTTAAAAAAAAAAAAGACAAGTTGGATACTCCGTGTTTACCATTTTATAGTCATATAACTACACAACTTCTGTAGAGGCATAAAGGTTGTTGGTGAAGTGATAATAAATGATCTTCAAATACTAATTAGTTATGTGACCATGGGAAAATCACTGCTTGGGTCTCAGCTCTCTGTTCTCTAAAACGAAGCACTGGACTGACTTCAACACAACGTGCCACGTTAAGCTAAAATCTACCACGCTGTGGTAATGTTTGTCCAAAGCAGACAGGACACACATAAAAGCTCTCTATGTATTAGGAGAATTAATCAGAACTACTCATAGAAGACTCATACCTAGGAATAGGCCTGGGTTAATTTCAAAAGTCAGCTCCTTATAAGAAAAACATTTAACTACCTTGGCCAAGGGAGGCAAATGAAACAAGTGAGAAATACCACACTGGGAAGTAGCAAAGAAGAAAGGGGAAAACACACAGGAGGAATAGGAATAATCAGAATGAGCTAAATATTGGGTCACATCACTCTGGCATTATGCACAATAGCAAGTACCTCAAAGTATTACTTGACTATCAAGTGGTAAAAGTCATTCTCTGGCTAAACCATTCAATCAGGAAGTTTGAACAAACCGTAGCCCATTCTATTTAACTAAATCGTTAAGCTGAAATCACAAATGTTAGCATATTAAGATATCGTGGGCTCTAATTTTTTTCTTGTCATTTAAATGGTCACAAATACACTTCCCATTTTAAGAAAGTCTTTTAAAATGTATTTATGAAAAACACACACTATCCAAAAGAAGCAGCATTACCTTTAAAAATACTAGTAAACTCAGAAATTCTATTCATCAAATTAATCTTTTCACTCAGATTTCCTTGTTGCATTTCTCACTGTGAACAACTCCAGTAATCTTAATACCCAAGTGAAAGGGTTTTTTTTTTTATTTCAAAACTGGACACTTTATAATCATTAGAAAGTTCACGAATGCATTTAAAACACTCAGAAAGAACTGAGTACAACTGCCTTAACAACCATCTCATCTGCAAATCCATTTACGGATTCAGCCACATTGTTTCTCCTTGGACCAATTTAGCAAAATCTGCTGGCTGAGGGGGCTCTACCCAGAGTAACCCGTCCGATAAGCGGATCACAGTCCATGCCGGCAATTTACTGGGTTGGATTCTGAAAGGCCAGGCAGGTAAGCCAGACAAGTGGTTTTGCAAAAACATGTCGACAGAACTTTTAGGATGATGCAGAACTCTAAAACACGCGGGATGATACAAAACTCTAATAAAACACACGCATAACTTTAAAACCCGTTCCAAGGTGACTGGAGAAACTCGAGGCCCCTGTCCCACGCGCTCTAGAAGGTTCCAGGCAATCCGAAGGTGCGGACTTTGACGGGACGCACACGGGGCGCTCCCACCTCGTCCCGGCCAGACCGCCCCTCCAGAGACCCCCACCACCGGAGGAGCCAGGCCGCGCGCGGAGCGCAGACGCGGCGGGAAGAAAGGGGCAGCTCAGGTGGCCGGGTCTCCGCGCGCGCCGGCTTCGGCAGCCCGAGCGCAGCTATCGCCGAAGGATGCGCGCGCAGTGTCCGCCGAGCCCCGGAGCCGCGCCGGCCGCCTCCCCCCTCCTGCCGCCGGCGCGCGCGAGCACCCACCTGGGGGCGCTGGGCCGCAGCGGGGCCGCTCCCGGCTCCCGCGCGCCCGGCCCGGCGCTGCAGGCAGCATCGCGGCGGGCGGCTGAAGCCAGGCAGCCCGCGGACCGGACTCTGCTGCGGGAGAGTCTCGGCGAGTTCGTCTCCGGACGCCCTCCTCGTCTGCTCACCGCGGGCGGCTCTGTCCGCCGAGCCGGAAACGGCCGCCCGCGGGCTCAGGCCACAGGGCCACCATGCGGCCTTGCCTGGACGCCCTGAGGAAGTGAAACTCCCCTGGGGCTTGCGCTTGCCTGCTTTTTAGGCTGCTCCCGTTTCCCCTAACACTCTCCGGTCGTGTTCACTCTTCACCTGGTCGCTCGGAAGATCTTAGAGCTACTGTTACCTGTTACTCCAGCTCTTGTCTCATTCTGGGTCTTCCACGATGTCCCCACTTCCGGGAAGAAACAGATATACCAGATGCAGACACTTGCTGGGAAAGGAGAATGATAGATACAGATATATAGAGCTGGTTATATAAATAAAGATATAAAGATGTAGGTGCAGATATACAGTTGAGTTTTTCTTTATATCTCATTTTGCCCAGACTTTGTAGGCTAGATTTATAAATTGCAAAGTGATTTTAAAAACCGTATAAAATTTATTTCCCTCTCCTGCTCCAAGTCAGAACTGGGTCCTGGTAAAAAGTTAGATATGGATTGAAATAGATTTTCCAAGTTAGAGTTTCCTTTGCTTGCTTTGAAGACAGAAATACTCAGACTTCTCCCAGATCCTTAAATGTCTCTTCTTCTCTCAAGGTTCTCTAACTTAGTAATTTACCTTTTGAAACTGAAAAAATTTTGAAGATCGAATTGAAGATTTGGTAATAATTCATAGTTTAAATGTCCTTCTCCTTTTTTTGAAAAGAAATCTAAAAAGGAGTGTTGCGTAGCCACTATTTATCTCATACAGTCTTTTTTAGGAATACCATAAACCATCAAAGTATCCAAAATGTTAACTTTTTTCATGTAACTCTATTTGTTTTTATAGTTTATATCATGATAAAGAAAACTTAGAGAAATATGTGAAATGTCAGCAATTTTGAAAAGTATCACATATTTTTCTGCTTTCCGGTAGTTCCTTTAATGTCATTATTAACTTCAAGTTGATTTTCTGTCCTTGAACTAACATAGCAAGAGATTTTATCTAATTTATGAAATAGTATCATACTGACAAGTTAAGTGTATTGTCTTCTATAAATACCTGTTTACTAAGAGATCTCAGTACAATAAGTAAAGACAAAGGGTTTGGTTTGCAGGAAACATATAGACCTTTGCTAAATATTTTCAGAATTCAATTCTAACTAATGTGTAAGTCTTTTTTTATACAACCCGCTGTGGAGACAGTGTGCTGACTGATGTGTTTGTGTGAGTGTGTGTTATATACATATATATCTGTATGTGTGTGTATATATAAATATATATTCATTCTTCACAAAAGATACTTCAACCATGATTTTGAGGAGGAAGAAAGAGTCATAAAAATTTCACCTTATGCTGCCCAATTAAATGTCCAAATCTTCAAAGGCATTCAGTTTATTCATAGAAATATACAATGTTCACTCCTTCCATGCACACAGAGATTTGTTAATAAGGATAGTCTTCAGATAGCAAATTGTATCTGTCATATGTATGGAGCAACCTCATGTAGGGAAAGCCCTGGACTGGAAATCAGAAGGCTGTCATTGCCATTTTGACTCTCCCCTTTGCTATCTAGGCAACCAGGGCAATTCTGAATATTTCTGAGCCTTGCACCATCATAGCTAAATGAAGAAATTGAAATAATTACATTCAAGTCTCTGCCAGCGATATAATTTTATGACACTGTCTTCTCTAATATACTTAGAATAAGATTTAAAACACACAGGATAATTAAGTACATTTTCAGTTGCTCACTTGGACAATTTACATCAACATAATCCTGGTAAATGGAAAAATGAAAGCAAAAATGTGTTTGAAATTTTGGGCTGATTTTTTTAAAACCACTTTATTTAATACGACTTTGTGTTAGAAAATATTTAAAAACCCTCCACTAAAGTTCAGAGTTATTCCAGCTTTGTTTTTGGTTTAGGTAATGAATGAGGATATAACTCTTATTCAAAAGGTATGAAGTAATGTTTAGCTCTCTTACTTGTTTATTCTTGTGTTTCATTACTGTTGCTGTTAACAGCCACCCTGTTTTGTTTTGTATTCTATGTGCCAAACACAATGTAAGTATTTCAGAATGTTCATGCCCTTTGGTTCTCAAAACAATGTGGCTTTGACCATAGTTGACAAATGAGGAATCTGGGTTTTAAAAGTTTTAAGTAACAGGGGCACTTGGGTGGCTCAGTCAGTTAAGTACCGCACACTTGGTTTTGGCTTAGGTCATGATCTCCTGGTCTCCCGCCCCACATCAAGCTTTGCACTGGCAGTGCAGAGTCTCTTTGGGATTCTTTCTCCCCTCTTTCCCTGCCCCTCCCCCACTTGCACTGTGTCTGTATCTCTCAAAATAAATAAATAAACTTAAAAAAAATAAATAAAAGTTTGAGGCACCTGCGTGGCTCAGTCAGTTGAGCATCTGACTTTGGCTCAGGTCATGATCTTGCTCGTGGGATCTGCGCTGACAGCTCAGAGCCTGGAGTCTGCTTTGGGTTCTGTGTCTCCCTCTCTCTCTGCCTCTCCTTGCTCATGCTTTGTCTCTCTGTCTCAAAATAAACAAACATAAAAAAAAATTTAAGTAGAAGTTTTAAGTAACAGAGATGGAACTGAATTCTAGATCTGATTCCATAGTTTGCCCTCTTAATTATGCTCCTCCCCTTCCTTATAAAGTAATGTAAAGTCATTGCTAAAGATTACATGGACATCATAGGCAAGGTTATACCTATATTTGTATCAAAAAGGTGCTTTTGTTTTCCTATCTACTTTCCCACAAAAAATAGTCCTATAGAAATAAACATCTATATCTTTAAGAATGGTAATGAACTGCACTCATAATTCATTATAATATTGGCACTATTTGGTTGAGGATACATAGACACTGTTTACACAAAAATAGGAAAATATGTAGAGATCGCAGAGACACACAGATTCTGTGGCCTAAGTTTTACATGTGTTCTAACTGCCCATGCATTTATGAAAAGATATTTTTGAAATGTTTTCACTCATTTGTCTTGTTTCTTAGTGCCAAGCACATCTTTAGTCACAGCTGATTTTATTTTCCTGTGCTTTCGCCTTAAGGAAGTGATACTGTCTGAAATACGAGGTTATCTCTTGTTTCACATTTGTTCTCAGGCAAGAGGCACTTAGTAATTCTCACACTGAGATGCTTTCTCAGGCAGGATGCCACCAGCAGCATGATCACAGATTTTTGATTTTACCTGTGTTACAGAATGACAAAAAATGCTAGCCGCAGTTGGTTTCTTGTTTCTCAATATATCAAACTCTTGGATCCATTGACTTTTTCCCTTGTATTCTTTTTCTAGCAGCATATTGACGGCCTCAATATCATTACCCCACTTGGTGGAGATTATAAGAGCCTCATGCTGACTCTGTTCCAATAAATGTACAGCTAAGGCTGTTCACTGTTGCCATGTTGCACTTGCCATGCCTGATTCCTTGTATCCTTTGCAGACTGGGTGTTTTTGCTAATGCTGTTGGCTTTGTTTCTACTTTTAGATTCTGGATAAAAGTATCCAGAATTGGAATACTTTTGTTTTTAAAGACAAAACTTGTTTTGTTTGTTTGTTTGCTTGCTTGTTCTTAAAGCAACAACCTGTAAAAGTGAAATCGTATTTTGCTTCTTCATGGCTATATATATATGGCCTTGAAGGAATGGATAGTTTTCCTTTTGAAGAACATATCCAGATCTTTAGAATTATATCTTATTCTCATAGAGTGTTATCATACTTCTCATTTGCGAGCTCAAAACTAGATGAATTACTCAGAAGGTCTGAACAAATCTCCTAGCAATAATAATTTTTGGTGTTACTGAAAGGCTTTCTTCATTTTCTTATCTTTCCTCACATTTAACTTAATTATTTAATACTAACCTAACTGTGTAATGGTTACCCTTTAGTGACCCTAAAGATGTTCCCATTTTAATTCCCAGGACCTGTGAATATATTATCTTATATATATATATATATTGTATATATATTATTAAGGAGGTTGGGGCTGAGTTAAGGATTTTGAGATGCGAAGAGCATCCTGGATAATGGATTATGCAGGTGGGCCCGATATAATCACAAGGGTACGTATAAGATGGAGGTAGAAAAGTCAGAAAAGAGACATAGTGAGGACACAGAGAGTGGAGTAATGAGGTTAGAATATGAGGAAAGGGACACAAACAAACAAATGCAGGCAGCCTCCAGAAGATGGAAAAGACAAGGGAATTGTTTCCTTTGCAGAACCTTCAGAAGGAACCAGTCCTGCTGACAGTTGACTTTTACCCAAGTAAGACTGATTTGAACTTCTGACTTCCAAACTGTAAGAATGAATTTGTGTTATTCGAAGCCACTAAGCTTGTGGTAACTTGTTATAGCATCAGTAGGAAACTAATATACCAAGTTCAGGTGATAAATTGAGTGGGGAAATTCATTAATAAAATGAAATTTATATTCTTCTAAATAAATTTATATTAAAGAATATTCATAGCAGAATATACATTTGTTTCAAGCGCACATGGAACATTCTCCAGCATGGATCACATGTTAGGCCACAAAATAATTCTCAATAAATTTAAGAATATTGAAATCATATTATGCATCTTTTTTTTTAACACCAATGGTATAAAACTAGAAATCAGTTACAAGAAAAAACTGGAAAAAACAAACACCTGGAGGCTAAGCAACATGCTACTAAACAACAAATGGGTCAACAAAGAAATTAAAGAGAAAATTAAAAATACATGAAAACAAATGAACATGGAAACACAACGGTTCAAAATATTTAAGATGTAGCAAAAACAACTCTAAGAGAGTGTTTTAAAGCTATTCAGGCCTATGTTAAGAAATAAGAAAAATCTTAAACAATATAACTTTACATCTAAAGGATCTAAAAAAGAAAAACAAAGCTGAAAGTTAGTAGAAGAAAGGAAATAATAAAGAATAGAGTGGAAATTAAGGAAGTAGAGACTAAAACAACAGAAAATATCAATGAAACTAAGACCTGCTTCTTTGAAAAGATAAACACAATTTATAAACCGTTAGATAGACTCACCAAAATGGAGAGAGAAAGGACTCAAATAAATAAAATTAAAATGAAAAAGAAGTTAACTGAGTCTAAATTTTTTAAAAAGTATGAGATCACTATGAAAAATTATGCCAACAAACTGGACAACCTAAAAGAAATGGATAAATTCCTAGAAACATAATTTTTCAAGACTGAATCAAGAAGAAATAAAAAATCTAAATAGACTAATTATTATACATAATTGAATTGATAATTTAAGAATTCTCAATAACCAAAAGTCCAGGACCAAATGGCTTCACAGTTGAATTCTACCAAACATTTAAAGAACAGTTAATATCTATCCTTCTCAAACTATTCTAAAAAGCAGAAGAGGGAGGAAAACTTACAAATTCTTGCTATGAGGTCAGCTTTAACTTGATAATTAAACCAAAAACACTACAAAAAGAAAAAAAAGGGGAAATTTCAGGTCAATATCACTGATGAACATAGATGTAAACATCTTCAATAAAATATTAGCAAACTGAAATCAATAATATGTTAAAAAGATTATTCACTGCAATCAAGTAGGATTTATTCTAGGGGTGCAAGGATGGTTCAATATTCACAAATCAATCAACATGATAACAGTAACAAGATAAAGGATAAAATCACATGATCATCTCAATAGATGCAGAATAGGTATTTGACAAAATTCGACACCCATTTGTTATAAAAATTCTCAACAAATGGATTTAGAGGGAACATACCTCCACATTACAAAGGCCATATATGACAAATCAAATGACTCCTAGCCCATCTATATACAACTTAACCTATGACTTAATCTTAGCTCTATTAACAAAAGTATGTTATCCTGTTGTTCACTAAGAACACCCTGGTATTTTCTTAAGTGGTAAGATTTACTCAACCTCACTATAACTGGGGTTCTGTAAAACCTGTTTCTGTACACTTTCCAAAGTGTCTTATCACAGAGAATTATCCATTGTAAAAATTCCATTTTCTGATGTCATGTTATCGTTTGACCTATATCAAAATCAACAGGACAGAGATACCTGCCTGGTGATCAGAAAGAATCTCGGGGCTCTCTCACTCTTTCTCGCTGACACTATCCATCCTTCAGGGACCCCTGGACTGGCTGGAGCTGGACTCTGGCAATTAGTCAGTGTTTGTTAATTAAATTTCTGTGAGAACTATTAGATTCAATGATCTGAGTAGAATTGGCTACATCTTCTTATGTCCCTGTACTTATTTTTATTTTTACCATAACAACACTTAATATAGTTTATTCTTGTTCATTTAAATATAGCCTTCCCATAATAAAATGTAAGCCCTTCACAGGATCTTACTTATTTTTCTATCCTTATGCGTATCATAGCTTCTTATATGGAATAGGTGACTAATATGTAAAAATTAATCAGTGTTTCTTGATTAAATTTCTGTGAGAACTATTAGAAATACAAAGCTGAACAAGAAAAATCTCAGGTCTCAAAGAGGTTGCAGTCTAATGAAGAGGCAGATTGTAAACTAATGATAATTTACATTATCTCACATAGAAGAGAACCCCAAATAAAGGTAGAAAACAATTTTTAAGCCTAAAGTGGAAGAGATTATTTAATATTATTAGGGAGCCTTCTGGGAAGGGTAAATTTTGGAGTTTAGTGCTTTACGACTTGGGATTATTTCCACAGGCAGTTTATTTCCATAAAGAGATGAGGAAGGTAGAGAGGGGGAACCCCTGTGAGTTTTTCTAAACTTTAGACTTTTGTTATTTAAATAATTTCCCTACTGATAGTATTATTTAAGTTTTTATCAGAAGTCACATATTAGTCAGAACTCTTTTGTATGCACATGATAGAAACCTAATTCAAAGCTGCTTATATAAAACGGGATATTTAACTGATCATACAACTAAGTGGTGGGAAGGCCACTGGTGTATGTATCAGGGCAATGTAATTTAGATAGTAGGATTGACTGTGGAACTTGGTGAATATACTAATAATGATTGAATTATCTGCTTTTAAGGGGTGGATTTTATGGCGGTTGAGTTATATCACAATAAAACTATTATAAAAATTCCTAAAGAAGGGCTTCAATTGACCTAGATTGATTGAAGAGCTAATCTTTGCAGTTAAGGAGGGAGGTGAGGAGCATGATAATTCATCTTGCTGAAGTCAGGTGCTCATCTTTGGGACAATCAACAATAGTTGGAGAGGGAGTTAGGATATTTAGGAAGATGGCTACACAAGCTCAGGGCAGGTGATTGGATTAGAAGGAAATAATTTCCTAGGAAAAGGTGAATGTTATTCCCAGAAGGGAGAAGTGATATGAATGGATTAAAAAATAGATATCTAGGAGAGCCTGGGTGGCTCAGTTGGTTGAACGTCTGATTTTGGCTCAGGTCATGATCTAGCAGTTCGTTAATTCGAGCCCCACGTTGAGCTTGCTGACAGCAGCATAAAGCCAGCTCTGGATTCTCTGTCCCCTTCTCTTTCTCTGCCCTTCTTCTGCTTATTCTCTCTCTCTCAAAAATAAATATTTAAAAATTAAGAAAAAATAAAAAATAAATGTCTACTATAAGAGATCAGCTTGGAAAGCCTAGATATGGCTTTAGCAGTTGGCGAGAATAGTGCCTGCTATGGTGAACACTGCAACAGCCACTTCTTCAGTTCTGTGGAAGGCACCTCCCAGTCACTGGGAGCATTGGCTAAGGACAGCTCATAACTGTGTTCTTCCTACGAATTGCCCTTGGCAAAAAGAAAATGTCTTGCTCAATGTTGCTCACCTTCACTATAAGGCAACCTGCAACCAGGAGAGTCTCCATTGGGTGTTTAATGTGAGAATAAAAAGATGGACCCCTTATCCTATTGGGACAGTTTTGAAGGATCATCCAACACAGGAACTTCTGAAAGTATGACTTGACATGTCTGTTGCAACTGCTTCTTCATTCAACTTCTCCCTTTGCCCAATCCTACTTCCCTTACCCCTTACATGGGTTTTTTCTAAGAATATTTCTCAACAAGTCTCCTACATGTAAATACCAAAATGCATCTCCCAGGGAACTTATGATAGTTGCTACCAGGAGTGGCCCTAGGAAGCATACTTTAAAAAATGAAATTGAAAGCTGGATAGCACTCCAGTCCTGAGAACATCATCACCGGCACTGAGAGCTCCTGGCATGTGGTTTCAGTGTAACTGTTAAAAACTTTTCAGTGCTGAACTCAGATAGGATGCAAAAAGAAAGGAATGGATTGATGGCTGCAATTACTCAGACGTATGAGAGGTCTATGGACTATGGAACTGAATGGCTGTAGCAAAAGCCATTGTTTCATGAAAAGAAGGAAAAAAATGGCTGAGGGTGATTAATCATCAGTATAAGCAAATTTTGAAAGACAGAGAACCTCCTAGGGAAGCATATAAAGAATAAAGAGATTTCCATCCCCTGTGGCTGGAGGTCAGAGAAGTCTAAGGATCCAGTCCAAGATTTAATTTTATGAGAAGCCGAGCTATAGGGAAATTGAAATACTCAATTCCAACAAGTCGGCTATGCCAAGATGAGGGCTCTGACTGGGAATGAATGAACTCTGGAACCTGAGATGGTGATACCTGAATCTCTGGATCAAGGCACTTAAAAATTTTTATCCTCCAGATTTCTCTAAACTGTACACCCAGTAAATATACCATTTCTCCACGGAAAAGGCTGGCATTTCCTCCTTGTTTGAGAGCAATGCACAAGCTTCGGCCTTAGAAAACAAGATATTTCAACACTCCACATGATTCATCCTTTTTCTCTCCTGACCACCAGATTAATAATTAGAGACTAGCAGCAATATGACCAAGTGAAAAAGAATAGGCCCCCTAAAGGAAGAAAGGGTCTATCATATGAAAAGATGAAAGACCTCATCAATATGTGCCAGCAACTTTCAGGACTGGCTCCTGAAGGAGGTGAAGCAAACCAAGTGAAATATAAATTTCAATAATGGAGGGGTTTTCGATATGGGTTCACCTTCCTGTGATATTGTTTTTAACATCCTGGCAAGCCTTGGGAGTGTTAATACACTGCTTAGCTGGAGCTCTGAAACCTGGGGAAATTGATGGCTCATACTACATGAAGTAGAACTGCTATGGCAAATGGTAGAGTGAAGGGGATTAAAAGTTCAGATAGGCTTTCTAAAGATGGTATATTATAGCAAGCAGAAAGCTCCTGAGATGACTATTTTATGGAGAGGCCCAGAGAACACTGTTTATCCAAATGACAAAGAATGTGTTACTGAGAGAGGAACCAGCATTGTGAAGAAGTTTAGTAGCAGCCGTCATCTAAAGGCTAGGGGTTTTATATAAGGAGGATCCCAGGTAGTATCCTGGGATGATAGGGTCCCAAAATAAGCAACCCAGCATTTTAACCACAAAAAAAAAACAAAAAAAAAAAAACAAAAAATGAGCACAATAATCGTAATTAACAGAAAGGCTGATATGACAAACAGGGAGCCTGATCTGCAGAAACATATGGAGATGATCAATTGAACACAGAGCTCCTGGGACAAATAACTCGGCAGCTTACAAAGATACTGTTCATTCTATAGATTGTTTAAACTATATTTAAGAAAATTAGCTTTAAAACCTGAGTCATTTCAAGGTCAGAGCCCACTGATTGAGAGATTCCCAGGAAGAAGAACCTCATGGTAATGAACCTAGTCTTTGCCTAAATTGTAGTCATTTATTGTATCCATGTAGTCATGTATTGCATGCTTAAATGTTGTATTGAATTCACATATGGCACAGAGTAATCCTTATTTAAACATTACACATGATCATCAGAGGCTGAATGGGATTTCCTCCTTAGAAATGGTAGCTGTTACATTGGTGGTCCACCAATGCACCAGTCCTGGTATTCATGTCCTAGTATAGTTCCTTACCGCACTGACTCAGAGACTGCCCATTTGATTTTGACCAATGGAACACTAACAAACTAAATACAAACAGAGGTTTAATGAGGGTCTGCACATTAGAGTAGGTATTTTAATGCTTTTTCTTGGAACTCTAAGCTGCTACTTATAGAGATCCAACTATCCTGATAGACCACAGGGATGAAGAGAAATATCTAGTTACTAGTTATTCCAGCCACTCCTCCAGATGAGTAAAGAAGCCATTTTGGACATTCAAGCATTAGCAGTCACCACATGAAACAGATCCAACTCAGATTTAGTAGGAAGTAACACATTTTAAGCCACTAAGATTTGGGGTAGTTTGTTTATGTGGCAATAGATAAGTTAAACACTTTTATAAAGATATGTGGATAATGTAGGCACAGAAAATAACATAGTTGGTTGTTGACAAATTGAAGTCATTTAAGTATGGTACCTTACTCACGGTCTAATTTAAAATACAGCATAAGCTTCCAGGCAATTGAAGTATAAAATGGAAAGTTGCCATATATAATAAGGTCACAGCCATTAATTCAATGTTTTGAGTTAAAACTCCCTTAAAAATATGATAAAAATTATACTGGCCAACCATGTGGGATAAAAGAAGAGACGTTAAACTAAATAGAGTAAATGTGATTGTAGATACCAATAAAATGGAATCACAGAAGAAGAAAGAATTCATTTATATATTCTAATAATTTAAATCATGTAAGTATTAACAATCACAAAACTGTTAAAATGTTTGATTTCAGACTGAAGCAATAAGAAATGAAAGTTCATACTGCACCCAAAGCAGCTAATGTTTTAAGACATGGAGAGCAGGGACTATAGCAATTATTTCCATCTCTGTGGCTTTATAAATCTGCTGGAATGTCTAAAAACCAAAACCCAAACCAAAAAGACACCAATGCCTTCCTGTTACAGGGAAAGTAAAGTCCATAGCCATCCTATGCCTTCAAGGCCCCCTATGATTTGAATTTTGCCCATTACCCAAACCTTATCTTTGAACTCTCTATCTTCCACTTAATATTCCAGCTACAGCATCCACCTTTCTGAGCTTCAAACATGTCGAGACCTTTGCTGTTCCTTTGCTCTACCCTGAGGTCCTTGCAAGTCTTCATTTTCTCATCAGTTGTATTTCAACTTAAACATCACCACAGAAGGTTTTTTTTTTCTTCCATTATACCTAATGTTGTTCCCATCCCCATTACTCTTCTAGTAGCTCTTGAAAAGGCTTATTGCTTTGGCACTTCAATCAGACCCAATGGCACAGCAATACATTATAAACTAAAATTCAAACTATGTAACCACAGGGCAAGATGAAGTCCATGTGACCCTAATAAGACAGACCCCTGCATGCTGAAATACTGTCCACTTCTAACCTGAAATGGCATGTAGGTGGTGAGGCTGCAGTTCTACCATCCTTAACACCTATTCCTCTTCCACCTCCAGAGCTCTTCAAACATGGAAGTGAGTAATAGTAGAGACAGGAGGGAACTGCATTCACTTACTCCCGCATTTTATTTTTTACAGCAATAATCAATAGGTTATTTTCCATCTATGTATCTATGTATGTATCTATCTATCTATGTATCTATCCATGAACCTAATTATTGTCTATGTCCCAGAAAAAATGTTAGCTTTATAAGGCTGAGGTATTGTCTGTTTTTTTTTCCATCACTCTCTACTCAGATGCTTAAAACTGCATCTAGCACAAATGTATACTGCTGAATTAATAAATTAAAATTTGGGAGTAGGGAGAGAAATGGTTTTATTCTACATCACAGAGTTGTCCTAATGTTCAGAATAAATTCATGGGTATCTCCAGAAAAGTCTCAAATAACAAGTTCACTTAGTTTTTGTCTACCTCAGATAACTTCTGAAAAAGACTGATTACAGGCAACATGGAATCAGATGTTATCAGTCTACTGGCCACCATAGTGTTCAATAGCACATAATCCCGACATGATTTCTAAAAGCTGAGATCATCTCATTATTAATACTTGAAACTAAAGTAATGTTTAACTTGGACCTATATCAATTTTTTAATTCTACTAGAAATGTAGGTTAAAATTATCTCTTGATTATTGAGAAAATTCATCCACATTTCTAATGTTTACAAACATTTTTCTAACTTGGTAATAAGTCACTTACTTTGAGACATGTTTCTCTACAAGAGTTGAAGTGGAATGGTTTGCATAGCTGAAATGGCATTAGGTTGAGAGTCAAGAGATCTGACATTAATTTTTATTTTGGTATTTATGATAGATTTGATATTGGCATTGGTAATATTTTTTATTTTAGTCTGAATTTCACCTTTTGCAAAATAAAATCCTTGACCAAAAGTTTTCTATACTTCCTTTATGCTCTTAAAATCTAAAGTCAAAATATAGGTCAAACATACAATTTGAAGTTGATGAAAAATTAGCAGTTCCCTTGGTTTCCATTTGGACACCAAGAAAAGCAAGAAACAAGCAAAATCCAGATTCAAATAAATTATATGTCAACAAACTCAAAAACCACAAATTGGTAAAAGTTGTGGAGGGAGGAAAAAAAATGTACAGAGGAGATATTTATGGTGTCAGTCACCAAAAACCTCAGTAGATATTAATGTTAAGGTAAAAGATGTATGTTGAATAAAAACTACTATTATTTGCAATTTTTGGACATAGGAGCAAAGATTGTCAAAAAAAAAAAATTCCCTGACATAAATGTTTGAAAAGCACAAAACATATAGCTAAATGAAGGATTATTTAGAGAGATCCCATTAAGAAGAAATAGTCTGTCCATGGCCAACAGACACATCAAATGATGCTTAGCATCCCTCCTCATCAGGGAAATACAAATCAAAACCACACTGACATACCACCTCATGCCAGTCAGAGTGGCTAAAAAGAGCAAATCAGAGGACTCTAGATGCCGGCGAGGATGTGGAAAAATGGGCACCCTCCTACACTGTTGGTGGGAATGTAAACTGATGCAGCCCCTCTGGAAAACAGGGTGGGTATTCCTCAAAAAATTAACAGTAGAACTCCTGTATGACACAGCAATAGCACTGCTAGGAATTTACCCAAGGGATACAGGAGTGCTGATGCATAGGGGCACGTGTACCCCCATGTTCACAGCAGCCCTCTCAACAAGAGCCAAAACATGGAAAGAGCCTAAGTGTCCATCAACGGACGAATGGATCAAGAAGATGTGGTTCATCTATACAATGGAATACTACATGGCAATGAGAAAGAATGAAATCTGGCCATGTGTAGCAACATGGATGGACCTTGAGGGTGTTTTGCTGGGTGAAATAAGTCAGGCAGAGAAGGACAGATACCATATGTTTGCATGTATAGGAAGATTAGGAGGAACTTAATAGAGGACCATGGGGGAGAAGGAGGGGAAAAATAGTAGGGGAGAGGGAGGGAGGCAAACCATGAGAGACTCTTGAATGCTGAGAACAAACTGAGGGCAGTTGGAGTGGGGGGAGGGGAAGGGGGGTGGGGGATGATGGGCATGGAGGAGGGCACTTGTGGGGATGAGCACTGGGTTTTATATGTAAACCAACTTGATAATAAACTTAAAAAAAAAAAAAGAAAAGAAATAGTCTGTCCATGTGGTAAATAGGAGGCAGGGAATATGAGACACTTGCATTACAAAAAGATATGCCTAACTACCTCTTACCTATTGGATTGGAAGAAAAAAGTTAATTCTGTATCACATGTAAAATAATCATTAATCTAGATCAAATCACAGGTCCTTTCCTAAGTGTAGTTCCTCAAAAACATGAATAAGAAGCATCACTACATATAAAGATGCATACATAGAAAAATATTATGAGTAAAAAAAGGAAGAGGAGTACCTGGGTGGCTCAGTTGGTTAAACGTCTGACTTCAACTAAGATCATGATCTCACAGTTCATCGGTTCGAGCCCAGCATTGGAGTCTTTGTTGACAATTCAGAGCCTGGAGCCTGGTTTGGATTCTGTGTCTCCCTCTCTCTGCCCCTCTGCTGCTCTCTCTCTCACTCTCTCAAAAATAAACATTAACATTTTTTTAAAAAAAAGGAAGAAATGAATAGAAAGGAAGTCAGATGATAAAATATCAGAAAAATGTTGGCATGGAAAAATTAAACTGAAACCAAATCTTGTCATTAATATTCTAGAATTGTAATATAGCTATTACATAACTAAAATATAGCTATTTTCCCTGTATATTAAGAATATAAAGCAAGGATATAAGATCTCAGGAAGAGATCAGATATAAAGAAAAGATAAAACATAGGTCATCTATGCTAAAAAAAAAAAAAAAGTACAAGAAAAAATCTAATCACAACCAAAATAAAAATTTGGAAACAATACAAAAAATCAGAAACTGCTGAAAATATATAAGGGACATAAAGAATAGAAATAAGTAAAACAAACTGAATAGAATATAAATGAAGAGTTAAAATAAGAAAGGAGGGGTGCCTGGCTAGCTCAGTCATTAGAACATGTGACTCTTGATCTCAGGGTCATGAGTTCAAGCCCCACATTGTATGCAGAGATTACTTAAGAAAATGTATGGAAGAATGTTTATCTAGGGAAGCTGGAAGAAAAATATTCAATATAGTCATCATTGGAATCCCAAAAGAATAAAATCAAAGTAAATCAACAAATAAATATTTAAGATTTAGTTCAAGAGGTGCCTGGGTGGCTCACTCAGTTGCATCCAACTCTTGATTTGGGCTTGGGTCATGTTCTCATGGCTCATGAGATCGAGCCCTGTGATGGACTCTGCATTGACAGGGTGGAGCCTGCTTGGAATTCTCTCACTCCCTGTCTCTCTCCTCTACCCGTGCTCTCATGTATGTGCTTTCTCTCCCTCTCAGAATAAATAAATGAACTTATTACTAATGAAGATTTTGTTCAAGAAAAATTATTAAAGTATTGCAGCAACACACTGAAATGACATAACATATTTGAGAATAATAAAATTTAGATAGGATATTGTAACAAAGTTTCTAAATTTCAAAGATAAAAGTGATTCTTTTAAACATTAATACATGTAAAGGGGATTAATATATGTAATTTTCTTTAGCATTATTAAAGACAAGTGGAGATGGTGCTATACATTTAATTTTGACCTGAGAATGTCATACACAGCCAAACTGTTCTTTAATATAAATGCAACAAATAAATATTTTTTAAATAAAAAAAACTCTGGGACTATTACTCCACTGACCTTCTTGTAAAAACTAGTTGTGGATTGAAATTTAGACAAATAAGAAACAGGTTGATATATTAAGGCAGTAAGCACTGATTCTATTTAGTGTAGGACTAATGAATGATATAACTAATGGAAATTTAGAGGTAAAGGAGGATATAAATATGTCTTAAATTGGGTTCCCCAAGAAGCAGACTCTGAGATAAAGATTTGAGTGCAAACAATTTTTTAAAGAGAGGTGATCCAAGTTAGTACCAGGGGAGAATGAGGAAGTCAAACAGTTAAGGGACATTGCCATTAAAGGTGCAGCATTAAGTAATGGGTAACTAGGGCTTGATCCAATTGGGCTGCTTTGGGATAGAGTGCAGAACAAGTATTAAGAGTTATCTCAGTCAAAGACTAGGGAAACTTGCTGTGATTATCCACCAGCTTTCTTCATCATTAATTTAAAAATATTAAACCTCCAGTATTTTTTTGCAACCTGCTTTGTGAATAGACCAGAAAAAGTCCTTAAGCAAGGAACATGTTTGCTGTTGGCATGTATGTACATGCAGAAATGGTCAGGGTAACAACAATGTCACTGTATGGTAGAAGTGTGTGTGTGAGTGTGTGTGCACACTTGGAATTTTTTAAAATATAGGTATAATAACCTAAAGGTAACCAAAACCAAAAATAATACAGTAAATTCAATTTGTTAGATTGAGAATGGGTTGAGAATGGAGGATTGGAAATTTTATCTTTGTTAATAATACTGGAGTAATTAATTCTAAATACATAGAGTATAAAAGTAATGTATAAATGTATAAATACAAAAAGTCCCCTAATTTTCCAAGGAAACAATGCATATTGACTGCAGAGTACAAGATTTTTAAAAAGCAGAGTTACATAAATAGAAGGCATAGCATAAAATAATAAGACAAATTTAAACTTAAATCTCTCTAAATATCAATCAAAGTAAGTGGCCTAATTACTTATTTAAAGTAAAATATTGGTCTGAAGTAAGTCTCTTATAGGCAGCATACAGATGGGTCTTGTCTAAAGCTGAACAATGAAAATCCATTTATCATGAAATGGAAGTGAAAAAATAGTAGGAGTAACAATACTTATTTTGGACAAAATTGATTTAAAACAGACTGTTACAAGAGACAAGGATATTACATAATGATAATGGGAGAAATCCAAGAGGATATAATAATTTTAAATACCTATGCACCCAACATGAAGGCACTTAAATACATAAAGCAACTATTGATACACACAACAGAAGCCCACCATAATAATAATAATTATAATTTAGATAATAATATAATTTAAATAATAATAATTTAAAATAATAGTAGGAATCTTTAAAACCCTACTTAAATTCATGGATAGATATTGCAGACAGAATATTAATAAGTAAACAGTGACTTTGAATGAAACATTACACTGGATGAACCTAACAGATATGTACAGAACATTCCATCCCCAAATAGCAGAATATGCATACTTTTCAAGTGCACACGAAACATTTGCCAGAATAGATCACATATTAGGCCACAAAACAAATCTCAATAAATTTAAGAAGATTGAAATAGTATCATGCATCTTTTCCGACCACAGTAGAATGAAACTAGAAATCAATCATGAGAAAAAAATCTGTAAAGAACACAAGTATAAGGAAGCCAAATAACAAGCTATTAAGCAACAAATGTGTCCACCAAGAAATCAGAAAGAAAAAAAGTTTTAAATACAGAGACAAGTGAAAATGAAAACATCAGCAAAAGCTGTTCTAAGAGGGAAGATTATAGCAATACAGGCCTACTACAAGAAACAAGAAAATCTCAAATAAACAATCTAAACTTGCACCTATAGGAGCTAGAAAACGAAATAGAAACAAAGCTCAAAGCCAGTAAAAGAAGTAAATAATAATGATAGAGAAGAAAAAATGAAATTGAGACTAAAAAACAATAGAACAGATCAATGAAACCAGGAACTGATTCTTTGAGAAAACAAATAAAATTGATAAATCTTTAGCCAGACTCATTAAAAAGAAAGAAGGAAGGGAAGAAGGGAGGGGAAAAAAATAAGGACACAGAGAGAAGAATAGAATACATAAAATTAGGAATGAAGGAAGAGGAGTAACAAATGACATCATGGAAATATAAAGCATTATAAAACAATATTATTTTAAAAATTATTTGCCAACAAATTGGACAACCTAGAAGAAATGGACAAAATTTGTAGAAAATATTCTTTCCAAAACTGAATAAAAAATAAATAGAAAATGTGAACATATTCAATGAAATTGAATCAGTAATCAAAAAACTCCCAGCAAACAACACTCTTAGACCAGATGACTCTGCAGGTGAATTCTATCAAACATTTAAAAAGTTAATACCATCCATCTCAAATCATTTCAAAAATAGGAAAAGAAGGAAAAGTTACAAATTCCTTCAATAAGGCCAGCATTACCCTGATACCAAAATCAGATAAAGACCATTGAAAAAATAAAATTACAAGCCAATACTTCTGATAAATATAGATGCATAAATCCTCAATAAAATATTAACAAACTGAATCCAAAAATATTTTAAAAAATCGATCAAGTGTGATTTAGTCCAGGGATGCAAAGGTTTATCAATCAGCGTGATACATTATATTAGCAAGAGATAGGATAAGATGCAGAAAAAATGTTTGACAAAGTACATCAATTTATAGTAAAAACCTTCAACAAGGTAGGTTTAGAGGGAAAAATGCTTCAACATAATAAAGGCCATATATGGAAAACCCACAGTTAATGTCATCCTAAATGAGGGAAAACTGAGAGCTTTTCCTCTACAATCAGAAAGAAGACAAAGATATCCACTCTCACCACTTTTATTCAACATAGTACTGGAAGTCTTAACCACAGTACTAAGAGAAGAAAAGGGTATAAAAAACCTACAAATCGATAAGGAAGATGTAAAACTTCCACTATTTGCAGATGACATGATATTATATGTAAAAAACCCTAAGGACTCTACCAAAACTTACTAGGACTGATTAACAAAATCAGTAAAGTTTCAGCATACAAAATAAATCTACAGAGATTTGTTGCGTTTCTACACTCTAATAATGATTAGCAGAAGGAGACATGAAGAGAAAACATTTTATTCCAAAAAACAGAAAAGGAAGGAAAACTTCCAAAGTCATTCTAGGAGGCCAGCATTACCCTGACAACAAAACCAGATAAAGACTCTACAAAAAAAAAGAGAACTACAGGCCAATATTCTGATGAATATGGATGCAAAAATTATAAATAAAATACTAGCATACTTAAAAAATGAGTAAAATATAAACTAAACTAAACTAGTGGCAAACCAAATCCAACAGTACATCAAAACAGTCATTTACTGTGATCAAGTGGGATTTATTCCTGGGTTGCCAGGGTGATTCAATATTCTCAAATCAATCAACATGATACACCACATTGATAAAAGAAAGGATAAGTACCATGTGATCATTTCAATAGATACAGAAAAAGCATCTGACAAAGTACAACATCTATTCATGACAAAAACACTGAGCAATGTAGGTTTAGAGGGAATATAGCTAAAGATAATAAAGGCCATATATGAAAAACCCATAGCTCATATCATTGTCAATGGAGAAAGCTTGAAAGCTTTTCGTCTATGGTCAGAAATAAGACAGGAATGTCTACTCTCATCACCGTTATACAGCATAGCACTGGAAGTCCTAGCAATAGCAGTCAGACAACAAAAAGAAATAAAAGACATCCAAATCAGCAGCAACGAAGTCAAACTTTCACTATTTGCAGATGACACAATCCTCTATATAGAAAACCCAAAAAACAACACACACACACACACACACACACACACACACACACACACTGCTAGAATAGATCAATAAATTCAGTAAAGTTGCAGGATGTTAAAATCAATGTACAGAAATCTGTTGCACTTCTATATAATAATGATAAAGCAGCTGAAAGAGGAATTGAAGAATCAATCTTATTTACAACTGTACCCAAAACAATAAGATACCTAGGCATAAACCTAACCAAAGAGGTAAAAGACTTGTATTCTGAAAACTACAAAACACTGATGAAAGAAATTGAAACATGACACAGATTAATGGAAAGACATTCTATGCTTATGGATCAGTAGAACAAATATTGTTAAAATGTCTGTATTACCTGGAGCACCTAGGTGGCAGTCAGGCATCAGGTCATGATCCCATGGTTTGTGAGATCAAGCCCCATGTTAGCCTCTGCTCTGAGAATGTGGAGCCTTCTTGGGATTCTCTCTCTCCCTCTCTCTCTGCTCATCCTCTACTAATGTTCTCTCCTTCTCAAAATAAATAAATGTATTTTTAAAAACGTCTATATAACTCAAAGCAGTCTACACATTTAATACAATCAATCTCTATCAAAGTACCACTAGGATTTTTCACAGAGCTAGAACAAATAATCCTAAAATTTGTATGGAACCACAAAAGACCCCAAATAGTCAAAGCAACCTTGAAAAAGCAAAGCAAAGCTGACTTTGAGTTATATTACAAAGCTATAGTGATCAAGACATTACAGAACTTGCAGAAAAATAACACATAGATCAATAGAACAGAATAGAAAACCCAGAAATGAACCCACAATTTTACGCTCAATTGATCTTTAACAAACCAGGAAAGAATGTCCAATGGGAAAAAGAATGTCTTTTCAGCAAATAGTGTTGGGAAAACTGGACATGCAAAAGAATGAAACTGGACCACTTTCATACACCATACACAAAAATAAATTCAAAACTGATTTAAGACCTAAATATGCACCATAGCAACATATTTCTAGATGTGTCTCCTGAGGTAAGGAAAACAAAAGCAAGAATAAACTATCTGAAACTATATCCAAATAAAAAGTTTCTGGTCAGTGAAGGAAACAGGAAAACTGAAAGGCAACTTATTGAATGGGAGAAGATATTTGTAAATGACATATCTGATAAAGGGTTAGTACCCAAAATATATAAAGAACTTATAAAATCCAACACCCAAAAATGAACAATCCAATTAAAAATAGGAAGAAGACATGAAGACACGTTTTTCCAAAGAAGACATACAGAAGGTTAACAGACACATGAAAAGATGCTCACCATCACTGATCATCAAGGAAATGCAAATCAAAACGACAATGAAATATCATCTCACACCTGTCAGAATGGCTAAAGTCAACAATACAAGAAACAACAGGTATTACTGAGGATGTAAAGGAATGGAACTCTCTTTCACTGTTGGTGGGAATGCAAACTGGTATAGGCACTCTGGAAAACAGTTAGGAGTTTCTGTAAAAATTTAAAGATAGAACTACCTTATGATCCAGCACTTGCATTATTAGGTATTTAGCTTGAGAATACAAAAATACTAATTCAAAGGGATACACACACGCTGATGTTTGTAGCAGCATTATCTACAATAGCCCAGTTATGGAAATAGCCCAAGTAACTATCAACTGATGAATGGATAAAGAAAATGTGGTAGACATGCACACACAGGAATATTACTCAGCCATAAAAAATAATAAAATCTTGGTATTTGTAATACATGTGTGGAATCTAAGAAACAAAACAAACAAGTGAAGGGAAAAAAAAGATAAAGGGAGGCAAACCAAGAAACAGACTCTTAACTGTTTAGAGAACAAACTGATGGTTACCAGAAAAAAGGTGGGTGGAGGGATAGATTAAATAGGTGATGGGGGTTAAGGAGGGCACTTGTGATGAGCACTGGGTATGTACAGAAGTGTTGAATTCACTATATTGCACACTTGAAACTATTGTTACACTGATGTTAACTAACTGGAATTTAAAGAAAAACTTTTTTAAAAAATAAGCTAAATAAATACTTTCCAAAGAAGACAGAGATGGCCCACGGATCACAAATTATCAGGGAAATGCAAATCAAACCATAACAAAATGTCATCTTATACCTGTCAGAATGGTGACAATAAACAATGCAAGGAATAACAAGTGTTGACATCTATGTGGGGAAAAAGGAGCCTTTGTGGGAATGTAAATTGGTATAGCCACTGTGGAAAGCAGCATAGAGGATCCTCAAAACTTAAATTAGAATTATCATATGATTCAGTAATTCCACTACTTGGTTTGGAAAGGTGAAAAATAGAATGGTGAGTAAAGTATAAGTGCAAACAAAATGGAAGTATAGGGATCATAAAAAGGTTGAATTCAGGTCAGAAAATGGTCAGTGAGACAGAGAGACAGACAGAGGGATAGAAGGTAGGGGGCTCAGTAACCTGAAAACAGAAAATATACTTTGTTTTCAAGCACCATGAAAGCACTCATTAAATTGTATCTTAAACTGAGAAAAGCTTCCACAAATTCCAAAATATAAATAATGCATTTATTACCTAAGATGCAATAAAATTGGAAATTAGTAACAAAACCAGTATAAAAAAACTTCAGCATCCAGAAATTTGAAAACAATACAATTTTCTCTTATATCCAAAGGGAAATTTCAAAACATTCAAGATGGTGAGGTAGGGGAGGGGAACTGGATACAAAGCAAAAGCCAGAACCGGTGGAATATATAGCTAACGTGAAACTCAAAAGAGAATACAGAGCCTTAAAAAGTACACAAGAAGGAATGCAAACAGATCAAGAAAGCTTTGAGGTTAACAAGTAAGAAAAAGAACAATAAATGAAACCTCAAGAAAGCAGAAGGGATGAAGTTTAAAATTAAAATTAGAATCATTGAAGTAGGAATCTCATTTCTGGCTATTGTTGCAGTAGCTGGTATCAGACAATGACTTCCCCAAACCCCCTTCCCACCCCAAAGACAATTACAACTGCAAATCTAAATAAATATTTTAAAGGCTGTTTTTAAGACATTGCAGAGCAAGACAAACTGAACATAAGGAACCAATTCCCCAGGAAAAGAAAAATGCAGGGGAGCAGTAAACTCTGTATTAGATGCCACACAACTTTTTTGGGAATTGCTGATTCTTACCATAAAGTAAAGGTGTAGAACAGCAGGAAGGGGCTTAAAGCCTGCAGCTGTCTCACTGAGCTTGAGAAACAGAATTCAAAGTTCAGGGTTATCAAAGCTGTTGGTTTGATGGCTAAACTTTCAGAAAGAAACGAGTCACAGAAAAATGAATCCAACAGACACGTCACAATTTTCCCAAGATACATTTGCAGATTCCTAACTTGTGAAGGCACCGAGTTTTATGTTCAGAAACCAAGCAGAAAGTGGCTGCTAAGTGGCAAAAAAATTAAGCAGGGATTCTTGTGGTCTTCAAGTGCTGATGAGACAAAAATTAGAGTTTAGTGCTTGCCAGAGAGAAAAAGCCAATGGAAACACCTCAGCCTTTCCACTGACAATCCAGAAAAGCTGTTCCATGTAACTAAATGCAAATTGGAAATAGCCTCGCCTTAACTGGATCAAAGTTGGCTGATCTTAGTCAGTTTGTCTACTAAAAAAATTCTCTCCATTGGAAGATATTATAAACCACAGCTTCCACAATCTTTGATTAGCAATGTCTAGCATTAAATTAATTATGACAGTCTTCTCAAGAAATAGGAATGAATGTTCAAAATCAAAAGAACACACACACACGACAATAGGAAGACACACGTCGTTGATCTAAATTTTTGTTATAGACTTGAACCTTAAAGTACTTGTAGTTAATATGTTTAAAAAGAGAGATGAAGGAAAATTACTCAGAATAATGGAAACTCTATAAAATAAATTTTTAAAAATCATAGTGCTGAAAAATACTAAGCCCTAACTCTAAAAGTTACCTGAAGTTAATAATTAAGTAAATAGATTTAACTACAGATTAAGGTTTAGCAAATGGGAAGAAGATAGTAAAATTGATTGAAACACAGAAAAAAAAATAAGACGGGACACAATGATAAAATTCCTAGGAATCACTGGAATCCAAGGAAGTGAAAAAAGAAAAGATGTAATATTTGAGGAGATAATTTTGGAGAACTTTCCAAAACAAGTGAAATACATATATCAAACTAAAAATCAGGAACTTCTGTAAAGCTGATCATGAAAAAGCAAAAAGAAAATCGCTCAGAGCCATATCATATGAAAATTGCTAGAAGCAAAACACAAAAGCAACTAAAGAAAAAGACACATCATTTTCAAAGGAACAACTATATTTCAACAGCTGATTGATTACACAACAGAAAATATTGAAGTCTGGAGATAATGAAGTATCATCTTATAAATGCTAATAGAAAATTTAATAATCCACAAAATTATTATTCAAAATAAAGACAAAGAAAGACATTTTCAGGCAAAAAAAAAAAAAGTAAATAAACCAGAAGAATTTATTACCAGTAGAGACAATAGAATAAATACTAAAGGAGTTTCTTCAGAGATAAGAATAATTGTTTTAGATGAAACCATAGTAATGTAGAAAGGTAAGAAAAGACCAGAAGTTAAATTGTTTATGTAACTCTAAGTGTGCGATTATGTTAACTAGTAACATCTTTTGAAGCTCCAAATATATATATGGAAATAAAACATGATAAAAATAATACAAGAAAAGAGAAAAGAGAAATAGGATTAAAATGCTCTGAAAACCTTGCCCTTTCCATGGAACGGCAATACTAATTTAAGACAGACTGTAACAATTCAGGGATTCATGTTCAAGTCTAGAGCAGAGGTCAGCAAGCAGGTTCTCTAAAGGACCTTAAGTGCCTCATATAATCTTGGCCATAACTATTTAACTGCTTTTGTAGTATGAGAGCTGTCATAGACAATGAATAAATGAATTTATTATTAAATGAATAGACATGGCTTGTTCCAGTGAAATATTATTTACAAAGCAGGTGGCAGGCTGGACTTGGGCCATGGGTTATAGTTGTTGACCTCTGGCTGAAAGCATTTACTAATAAAAGAGCAAAAATTGTATAACATGTTAACTGTAAATCAAATAAGAAAATAAATGGAATTTTTATTTTTATTTTTGAGTTATCTCTACACCCCGTGTTGGGCTCAAACCCACAACCCCGAGATCAAAAGTCATATATTTTTCTAACTGAGCCAGCCAGGCACCCTGGAAATGGAATATTTTTAAAAAATTAATTTAAAAAAGATGGGATACGAAGAAAATAAGAAGATTTAGATTTAATACAAACGTTTGTGCTTTAAATGTGTTTGAATGTAAATTACATAATACTTCAATGAAATAAAAATAGTTAGACTGTATTTTAGAATAACATAATGTTGGGGTTTCCTGGATGGCTTAGTTGGTTAAATGAATGACTCTTGATTTCGGCTCAGGTCATGATTGTAGGGGTAGTAAGTTCGAGTCCAATGTCTGGATCCCCACAGACTGCGGAATCTACTTGGGATTTTCTTTTTGTAAATAAATAAATAAGTTTTAAAATAAAAGAACACATTTTTTCCCCTATGAAACATCAGAGGCTGACACACTCTCAGATCATATGGAAAAATAAACAAATAAAAAAACAAATAAAAAAATTAAACAAATAAAAAAGAAAATGCATTTGTGAAAAAAAAGTCTGTATTAAGTGCCATTTAGGGCTTCTTCGACATCCCAAATAGTAGTTTACCAGCTGCTGCATTTAGACCTAAAATAATTAAGGAAAACTTGCTTTTGTTTTTGATGTGAAACTGTCTGTTTTGTATTTGATGCTTGGAGTTGCAATGACAGTATTAAAAGAAGAACTAATTCATTGGAAGTGTCTCAATCAAAATAATGCTTCCTCTTAATGCTGTACGGGAAATGCAAGGTGCTTTTTTTTTTTTTTAACACTTTCTGAAAAGCTCTGTCCAATAAGCTTTTGAAAAGCAATTATGACTACAAACAATATTCAGTATTTTCCTACTACCCATATTACACCTAAAGATTTCTTCATTTTTTGTTGTTGTTCTTGCTGTTCTTTAAAATTCCAAACATATGGAGGCAGAATGAAAGCTCTGAGACAGGCAATCTGTTGCTTGGTTCAAAGATGTATCCTAAGTGCCTAGAACAGAAACTTACCCATAGAAGAGTTGAATAAATGTTGAATGAATGAAGTGGTCTCTGGCATATAAAGATTAGTATTTGCTAAGTTCTCTCTCCCTCTCTCAGCATACTTCCCCCAATTTTTACCTTTGTTTTCAGTTTTATGTTCACTCCAAATCTAATTTACTTTCTCTAAAGTCACTGAGAAGTTTTGGTAAGGACAGAAATTAATAATAATGTGACGTGAGTGTTGTTAAAAGAAAGTTCTAAGCTATTGAAGAACCTGGCAGATGGTTTGTATACTGACAAAGTTGGGTGAGGTATTTTACATTTTAAGCGCTAGTGAACATAGTTTGAATTGAATTTTTATATACTGTCTTGTTAAAATATTTTTACAAGTGCTCAGGGCTTGGGTAGTCATATTAGTTTTCACTGGGAAAGGACACAAATAAGTTAGGGAAATAAATTTTTTTAAATGCTTCATTATTCCTTAATTAATTTAATTTAATTTAATTTAATTCTTATTTATAGCTCTAAACTGACACATGGATCAGCCTCTTATCTTTAAATAAAAATATTTAATATTAAGAAAAGTCTTCCGTGAAAAGTCAGTCTGAACCACTTAACCGCTGTTAACTGTCAGTATGGAGGACATGCACATCTCTGGGAGAACTGTGAATTTCATTGTGCTTATTTTTCTTTGCAGGGTATATGATAACATCTTAATATATTTCCTACTGAAAACGAACTTCAAATAAAATAAGAGGAATTTTCTTATTATGCATGAATGACTTTTTGAAAGAGATATAAATAATAGATCAGCTCTCAGATATTGCTGCTATGTATTATTAATTAAAAATAAAGATCAGATCTACATTGAAAAATACATCATGGTATCTAGCCGTAATGTGTCTTAACAGTGGGGATTAAATTTTATGGGCAATAAAGTGGTTTTTTATCACTTTCATGATGGCTCAAGGCCTCTGAATATTCTATTCCTCCTTAGTATTACACATACTTCTTTAAATACTGGTCTCAAAACTCACCTTTCTTTTCCTGGTAATTCAATTCACTCTTTCTGGTAACGTTCCTGGAATACAGCTCCCTCAAATTTGTCCAGTGAGTGCTTACTAGTGCAGTAACCTGGTTCTATTGTATATCTGGACATAGACACTGCTTACACTGTGATTATTTTTGCCTCCATCACCCTGTTTCACAGTGTGCAATACTCCCTAGACATCTCCAGCCTTGCAGGAATACACTCTTATATGTGGCATATCTGAAAATTTCTGGAATATTCTAAGTAGCCCTATAAACTCTAAGGGATGACCGAAGGAAAATAAACACAACCAGTAGAAGTGAGACTTACAAAGCACTTAATGTGATACTAACAAGTTTTAATTAGCCTCCAAGACTCACATGCCTTCTCTTATTCTAGATAAGCTCTGACAAGCTCTCTATTCCCAACCTCTTGGTAGGATTTCACAAGACCATTTCACACTGTTGTATTTTCAGTTGTTATTATCTATTTCTTTTTTGATGTCTCATGAGGCTGGGCTTGAATTCTGGAGACAGACTTACTACTTGTTGCTGCACATTTTAATTTACTGCAATTTCCTGTTTGACATACGGTATGAAAATTACTCTGGAAAGAAAAACCTGACAATAGAGTCTTATGTCTTATTTGCTTACCAAATTAATGAGAAAGAGAAATAACATCTGGTTTCAGATTAAGATTAATATTTGAGTTCACACAAAGAACTGGATTGCCAGATCAGACTTACCTGAATCAGAGATCCTACCTGGTGCCTACACATTCACGCTAAGCTCTTTTCTTGCTTTCCTCTTCTCCTTATCATATAACATAAGATGTAATAGTAGTTAACTTTATATCACAGTGTTACGTTACAAAATGTTGAGAAGAAGGAATACCATTCCGGGACTTTATATCTTCTTCAAAAATGTGTGTTTTGCTTGTATGCAAGATAGTTGTAACATGTGAGGCAGAAGTATTACTTTGTTACTCTCTATTCGGAGACTGTATTGGTTTAAGGATATGTATATGGGTCCCAAGTTGAAAAGAGGTGGGCTTTGATAGTTTTATGTGGCAGCTTAGCTAGACTATCACACTTAGTTATTTAATCAAACACTACTGTAGGTATTACTGTGAAGGTATTCTGTAGATGTGGTCTTCTATAATCAGTTGACTTTAAGTAAAAAAGAATTACCCTCAACAATGTGGATGGGTCTTTCCCAATTAGTTGGCAGGCTAGTCTTTACAGGCAAAAACTGAGATTTTTCAGAAATGAAATTCTGCCTCAAGATTGCAGCATCAACCTCTACTCAAGAGCTTCAACTGCCAGCCTGCCCGACAGACTCTAGAGTTGCCAGGTCCCATAACTGTATGAGCCAGTTCCTTGCAATAAATCAGTTTTCCGGTGTGTTTCTGTCTCTCTCTGTACTTATACATATACACTTGTGAAATTGGCTGACAACCATGGTTAGTGGTCACAATACACTTTGCCGTTAGAAATGAAAGCCTACCGCCTACAGGAAGATCCAGAAAAGTGTCATCCTTGAGCTGCGGGATCACTTGTTGGCCCTTTCACTTCCATCCATATGCAGGGCCACAGACAGTCTTAAAAAAAATGGGTTTCCTCTTCCAGAAGCTTCAGGGAATCTCTCCTGACACAAACTCATGTTTGCCACTTGCTGATTCTCTCATCTCAGTTGCAAACTCTGCTCTTCGTTTCTCTTCTTGACCTTTTGCATGCCTTGGACATGGATTTTTGCTTCAGTTGTCTTTAATTCTGTATCCTGCAGGTACAGAGAAATCTCATTATGTCTCAGAATTCAACCATATGAGACAGGGTGGGTGTTCCCCCTTCACGGAGGCTTTTCTTTCAAGTGTCTAGAGAATATTCCTTCCCCCCACAAATCAGCATCTTCTACCTACATCCTTTAGCAAACCACACCGTCCAAAATATAACACAATAAGACAAAAACTAATACGTAATTAGAAATTTTCTTACATTAAGCACATTAAATTATATATTTCCTTATTTTGAAAAATTTGCAACAGTCAATTATTTAGGTACTTGAAATAATGAGTAAAATGTAGTACCTGACTAGTGAACCTAAAAAGTGTCTACAGTCTTCTTTTTAGAATAAGATGAGAATTTAATTACATGAATTACATTGCATTTTAATAGTGGAGATATGTAAGCAAATTGTGATACAGTATCAGAAGACCAAAATGAAGATCTACACATAGTGATATTAGAATCAGCTCTTGGATATTGCTGCCATGTATTATTAATTAAAAATAAAGATCAGATCTACACTGAAAAATACATCATTGTAGCCAGGTGTAATTTGTCTTAACAGTGGGGATTAAATTTTATGGGCAATGAAGTGATCTTTCATCACATTCATGGTGGCTCAAGGCTTTTGAATATTTTTTCCCTTTCAGTGTTATCCATACAGAGACCTTGAAAGCTGATCAGGATTTTTCTAGGCAGTGATAGTGGCAACAACATTGCAGACAGAGAGAATGCCATGTTCAGAGGTTGAAATGCAAAAGTATATGCTCAGCAGGTGATTGGTCGGAGTATGATGTGGTGTGTGGAACAAGATATTAAGTTTGGAATTGAATTATGAGGAAATTCAACGCTACAAAATATTTAGGCTGTATCCTTCCTGTGGAAGGTTTAAATGCAGGGATGTAATATAACAAAAAATGTCATTTAGAAAGATAACATAAGGTTAGAAGAGGGCAAGTACTAATAGGAAGTCATTGCAATAGTTCAGATGAAAGATGGTGGACCAGTGTCCACCCAGTTCCTCAAACGAGAAACCTGAGTCATCCTAACTCCTCCCTCCCTCTCACAGAAACAATCACCAAGTTCTGTCAAATGAGCCACTTAAACAGAAGTAGAATGCATTTTTTCTTTTTCACCCCCACTACCACATCAGTGAAATATGGTGAAATATTCAGTTGTCTGAGAATCTCGAAAATGTCAGAAAACTGAAATGCTGACTAATTTTGAATCCCCTTTTCCCCTTGCAGATGGATCCTGGTGTTCTATCACGCCTGTAAGCTAAATCCAGGGTGATCTGAACACCCTAGCATGTACTTTAGCAATAGTTGGGAAAGGGGTTGCAACATGTCAAGAAATAACAATGAGGAAGGAATGTGTTTGTGGAGTCTTGGTAGAGTTGATGTGTGACTTTCTAAGAAGCCACACAAGCAGTGACCAATGAATCATGTGACAGCAGAGAAAAGGCTCAGGAAGTATCTAAAGAAAGCAAGAAAGGACCAAATGTTGAAAATAATAGGCACCCAGCAGGTTATCAAGGTCCAAAATCATGTGGAAGAGGAATAAGGTAGGAAGCTAATCCATAGATAGGGATATTACTTTAGGGGATGATGACAGAATTAAACCTCTTAAAGTTGAATTGCAGGGTAAGGTCGTAACAAGAAACAGTAACACTGCTTACTACTGAATTACTGGATACTTGATAAAAGCATTTTAAGGTCCCACCAATGAAGATCAGAGTTGGTATGAGCACTGAATGTTTGAACAAAAGATATAGGGAAAAAAGTAGCAGAATTTCCCTCATTTAAGAATTGGTCTTGGTACAAGACCAATTTAATGAACAGCATATGTAGATTTCAGGAGAATAGATACTTACAATCTCTAAAAAGCAAAAGCTGATAAATGGAAAGTAACTTGCAGCTTTTGCCACCTGATACATATAAAATGTCACCAACATTATATTGATTTAACATGTTATCATTTTAATAAATATAAATAATGCTTAACATTCTAAAATCTTTTCCTTTATGATGCCTACTCCCAACTATTAGTGCTCCCCATAAATTCTTATATTTCTCGACAATGTACTTTGCTACGATTGAAGCAGGGTGAATGTCGGAAAGACCACCAAACACCGAATAGAAGCGAGGCAAGATTTTATTCATGGCCGGGCCAAACCTGATCTCCTGATCTTCAGGAGAAAAATGCAGAGAATGGCCCCGAACAAAAGTTGTAGTGAGCTTATATGGATTTTAACAGGGCAGAATACGTCATTATTTAGTTAACCAATTACATCTTCTAGCATTCCATGGTAACCAATTACATTGTGTCACCTAGTTGCTAGTTTTGACGGAAACCTATTATTTTAAAGTTCTTTGCCTTAAGAGGATTTGAAATGACCAATCATAGTTAAACACCTAAGATACCATGGGGCAGTGACTACGTGACAGACCACCTGATGCCAAATGGTAACGAGGTGTTTTGTAACCTTTGCATACAGAGTGTGGTTAACCAGAACAGGAAAGCACAAGCTTGCTAAGCAGATTTACAGAAGCAGAAATACCCTGCTAGTATTTAACCATGCTTGAGGTCAACCTACAACACTATGGGGCATTATCAGGAAACTGGCCTTCCAGTTGGGACAGAAATGACAATAATTTCAACGGGCATCATCGTCATTCAAAGTTTCAAACAGTTTTACTTATCAAAGCCAGTCAGTTCATTTTTCTATCATAATTCTTTCTTTCAACTCTCCTTTCTCCCATTAAATCTTTTGTTCACATTTCTCCAAAAATATATTTTTTAAGAACAAAGAGACAGGGAGTGAGCCCAGTGAATAATGACAAGAAAAGCAGCAAAGAAAGGACACTGGCAAGAAATATCCAAGTCCATATCTGGATGTTCAATGACCAAAGCAAAAGGAAAGGTTCAGAATTTGGGCAAACACAGAGAGTGAAAAGAACAATATAGAAAGTAAGAAGCATCCACATAGTCTATAATGTGAGGACCCAACAGAAAAAGAGAAAGCAAGGAAGAAAATCAGACTGTAGATAGACAGTTGGGAAACAGGAAGCAAAAGGAAGAGTAAACCCAGGCTGAGGCCGGGGATATCAGAAGGAAGGTACCTAGTCTAAGTGAACAAAAGCAAAAAATCACAAGTGAGAAGACTTTAATGAAGCTCATGTACTTTCTCTGAGAAGTTAGCAATCCAGACTTTAGAGATAAGAACAGGTAAGTGGCTTAATGATCAAAATGCATGGCTGGGAAAGACAATGAAATGGTAAGAAAAAGAAAATCCAGAAAAAGAAAATGATGGACTTGAGTTTCATTTCATTTATATGTTTCTAGACAGAAGTGAGTAGAGAAGAGAGAGGAATTTGAGGGTAGGGCTTTTGAGAATCCAGAACTCTAACATTTCCCAAGTGATTAAAATTATATAGCTATCATTTGTTTAGTTTTTCTGACACCTCGTTTATCAGTTTTTCCTACATACTATTTGATGTCTCAGCTATCTAAAAATGTTATCTGACCGAACCTTAAAGGATATCTCTTATTGAAGGCATTCAGAATACAAAATCCTATTTTAAGCATGACTAGAGCCAATCAAAGTTCAGGAAACATTTTCATGGGGGAAACACACCGTTTTGTTAAAATAAAAGTTTGTTTGTTTTTTAATGAGGTACTTACTTAGGTCTAAATTGAAAAGTTCATTGAAGTTATTTTTTTCTAATTAAAAGAGTTGAATGTATGTCAAGTTAGAAATCCAAAACTAAATTTAATTTTAGTAATCTGATAAAGTTAATTAGTGATATACTTTTGGAGATAGGGCTTCCTCTAGAAGTATCAAATTAACACTTTATCCATGGACAATTGTGAGGAAACACCAAGTTGAGAACATTAAGAAGGAAAACCAAAAGCAATCCTGAACACAACAATGTCCCAGAACATTTAATGTGTGATATGAAGTCTATGGCCATTATCTCCCTTGTGTTTCTATATGTAATGTAGCTTTTTTTTTTCTGGGTACTTTTAATATTTTTTTTATCACTAAAAGGTATAGTGATAAAGAATATGTCAGAAATTTGATTATAATGTTTTTGCATTATTTTAATTGTTTATACTTCTTGAAGTTTATTGTATATTTTTGGATCTGTGGATCAAATCATTTGATACTATCCTACAAGTCAGTGAGACTCTCTCTTATTAATTTTTTGTTTTATTTCTGCTTGTGCTTGATATTTGATAGTGTCTATTGCAGTTTTCAGAAATCCTATTTTTTCCACTTTCTCTTGGTAATATCCTATTATGCATTGATATTTAGCCCTTTTACATACATATCTTTTCCCTGTAATTAATAATAAAAATAAAGAACTCAAGGTTAGATTTAGGAAGGACAAACAGAAGGTAAGGAAAAGATAATTTTTATTACAGAGAAAATTGGATGGAATTTTTATTCTAATAAGAGGGGAAACATTTACATATGGATATATGTTTCCGTGCTGCTCTAATTACATTATGCTTTATTACTTGTACCTATTTGTACTATGTTTATTAGTGATAGTGAAAGAAGAAAAATCTTTATTCTACTTCTATTTCTGATACTTTCTTTTTACAAGAAAGCTTGTCATTTGCTTCAGTAATTGAGGTTTCTCATTATGCAGTCTTCACATAAAGGAATCATAAGAAATTTCTCAGTTGTTTTTAAAGAAAAGTTTTATAATTTTATCTTTTTCATAAATATCAGCATGGTCTTTACAAATTTGAGGCATTGAGACTGTTGTCAATTAAATTAGTTTGAACCAAAAAGTGAGATTTCCTAAAGAAAATATTTCAAAGTTATGAAAAGATAGCCTGTCATATTTTTATATTTATAAATATCATTGTTGAAATATTTTTAGGCTTTAGATTCTATTATAACTCCTGCACTCACACCATAGTAGAGAGAGAAATCCCAAACAACTTTCTTTTAGTAAAGAAGCAAATGATCTGAAAAGTAAGATTTCTGATGTTCAACTAAACATTGAATATAGAATACTTGATAAGATCAGTTTAGCTTAAGATAAAGAATTATGGCTTTAAACCATGTTTACTTATTGTGCCACTAAATCAATGATCTATTTAGTGATTTTGGGACACTCAAAAAGTGTCCCAAAACTTTTCTAAAAGTAAAGTTGTTGGGCTGCCCTTTGGGGGCTCAGTCAGTTGAGTGGCTGACATTAGGTCAGGTCATGATCTCACTGTTCGTAGATTGGAGCCCCGTGCTGGAATTTGCACTGACAGCACAGTGCCTACTTTGGATTTTCTGTATCCCTCTGTTTCTGCCTCTCCCTCCACCTCAAAACGAAATAAACATTAAAATCAAAAGTAAAGTTGTCAAAATCTCTCTTTCTCATATGGCAGTATAAACTATAAGTAATGGATAAACATAAATCACAGTAGTCCAAAGTTTTCTGGAAAAGGAACAGAAATAAGAAGATATCTCAGTTACTATCTGGTACCAAAAGATTGGAGAAACTAATTCCTTTTCAAGTTAGAATAACTACTTCTTGGGAAATATAAACTTCGACCTTCAAGGGCTGTCCTTGCCACACTCCCACAGCAGGAAGTACATGAGATTGCAACATAAACAAGCTGCAGTGAATTAATTGCCAGTTGTTACCTGTTTTGCATAATATACCAGATCAATAACATGTCCCTAATCCCACTTGGGAAATCAGATTATGATTTAAGAACAAACAACATAACACCATGGAATCTTTACTGAAAGCTATCTCTTCATCATTTGTATAACTTCTATTAAATAGCATTTTGGTATTTTATATTATTATTTAGTGCTTTCTATGATCTTGGGAACTTAAAAGCCACATGCCATATGTATTTTTGACAAATTTAAAATCAGTGCATAATTTTTGTCTCTAAGTTTATTCTGCATAAGACAGAGGTACATAGTCTCAGGGTAAAGGTAAGCTGCTGACTGTCCAAAGCTCTGCTAATGAGGAAAGTCATGTTAAGATAATAAACCATTAATAGTTTTTAAAAAGGTATAATCATGGGCAAAAAATGTCAGGTAATCTTTAATATGGGAAACATTAAGATAATTTATCTGAGGAGCATAGAAAAGAACCAAGGTTTCCAGAGCACGTTCTAAGAGCTAAACACTGTCTTTTTTCTTTCTTTTTTTAAAATTTATTTCTGAGAGCGAGAGACAGCATGAGCAGGGGAGGGTCAGAGAGAGAGGGAGACACAGAATCTGAAACAAGCTCCAGGCTCCAAGCTAGTTGTCAGCACAGAGCCCGATGCGGGCTTGAACCCACAAACTGTGAGATCATGACCTAAACCCATGACCTGAGCCGAAGTTGGACGCCCAACCAACTGAGCAACCCAGGCTCCCCTAAACACGTTCTTTTTTTTTTTTTTAATTTTTTTTATTTTTTATTATTATTCTTTTACAAATAGTTTATTGTCAAATTAGTTTCCACATAACACCCAGTGCTCATCCCCACAAGTGCCGTCCTCCATGCCCATCCCCCCCCAATTCCATCAGTTCTCAGTTTTTGTCAGCATTCAAGAGTCTCTCATGGTTTGCCTCTCTCCCTTTCCCCCACCATTTCCCCCCTTCTTCTCCCCCTTGGTCCTCTGATAAGTTCCTCCTAATCCTCCTATACATGCAAACATATGATATTTGTCCTTCTCTGCCTGACTTATTTCGCTCAGCATAACACCCTCAAGGTCCATCCATGTTGCTACACATGGCCAGATTTCATTGTTTCTCATTGCCATGTAGTATTCCATGGTATAGATAAACCACATCTTCTTGATCCATTCATCTGTTGATGGACACTTAGGCTCTTTCCATGTTTTAGCTATTGTGGAGAGTGCTGCTATGAACATTGGGGTACATGTGCTCCTATGCCTCAGCATTTCTGTATCCCTTGGGTAAATTCCTAGCAGTGCTATTGCTGGGTCATAAGGGAGTTCTATTGTTAGTTTCCTGAGGAACCTCCACACTGTTTTCCAGAGGGGCTGTACCAGTTTACATTCCCACCAACAGTGTAGGAGGGTGCCCGTTTCTCCACATCCTCGCCAGCATCTAGAGTTCTCTGATTTGCTCATTTTAGCCACTCTGACTGGCGTGAGGTGGTATCTCAGTGTGGTTTTGATTTGTATTTCCCTGATGAGGAGGGATGCTGAGCATCGTTTCATGTGTCTGTTGGCCATCTGGATGTCCTCTTTGGAGAAGTGTCTGTTCATGTCTTCTGCCCATTTCTTCACTGGGTTGTTTGTTTTTCGGGCGTGTAGTTTGGTGAGTTCCTTATAGATTCTGGATATTAACCCTTTATCTGATATGTCATTTGCAACTATCTTTTCCCATTCCGTTGGTTGCCTATTAATTTTCTGGGTTGTTTCCTTGGCTGTGCAGAAGCTTTTAATCTTGATGAGGTCCCAACAGTTTATTTTTGCTCTTGATTCCCTTGCTTTTGGGGATGTGTCAAGTAAGAAGTTGCTGCGGTGGAGGTCAAGGAGGTTGTTTCCTGCTTTCTCCTCTAGGGTGTTGATAGTTTCCTGTCTCACGTTCAGGTCCTTTATCCATTTTGAGTTGATTTTTGTGCATGGTGTGAGAAAATGATCTAGTTTCATTCTTCTGCATGTTGCTGTCCAGTTCTCCCAACACCATCTGTTAAAAAGGCTGTCTTTTTTCCATTGGATATTCTTTCCTGCTTTGTCAAAGATCAGTTGGCTGTATACTTTTGGGTCCACTTCTGAGTTCTCAATTCTGTTCCATTGGTCTATGTGTCTGTTTTTGTGCCAATACCATACTGTCTTGAGGATGACAGCTTTGTAGTAGAGGCTGAAGTCTGGGATGGTGATACCTCCCGTTTTGGTTTTATTTTTCAGTATTACTTTGGCTATTCGGGGTCTTTTGTGGTTCCATACAAATTTTTGGATAGTTTGTTCTAGTTTTGAGAAGTATGCTGGTGCAATTTTGATTGGAATTGCATTGAATGTGTAGAGTGCTTTAGGTAGTAATGACATCTTAACTATATTTATTCTTCCTATCCATGAGCATGGAATGTTTTTCCATTTCTTTGTGTCTTCTTCAATTTCCTTCATAAGTTTTCTATAGTTTTCATCATACAGATCTCTTGTATCCTTGGTTAGGTTTATTCCGAGGTATTTTATGGTTTTTTGTGCAATTGTGAATGGGATCAGTTTCTTGATTTCTCTTTCTGTTGCTTCATTATTGGTGTATAAAAATGCAACCGATTTCTGTACGTTGATTTTGTACCCTGCAACTTGGCTGAATTCTTGGATCAGTTCTAGTAGGCTTCTGGTGGAGTCTGTCGGGTTTTCTATGTAGAGTATCATGTCATCTGCGAAGAGTGAAAGTTTGACTTCCTCTTTGCCAATTCTGATGCCTTTGATTTCCTTTTGTTGTCTGATGGCTGATGCTAGGACTTCCAGCACTATGTTAAACAACAGTGGTGAGAGTGGACATCCCTGTCGTGTTCCTGATCTCAGGGGGAAAGCTCTCAGTTTTTCCCCGTTGAGGATGATGTTAGCTGAAGGCTTCTCATAGATGGCTTTGATGATGTTTAAGTAGGTTCCTTCTATCCCAACTTTCTCGAGAGTCTTTATTAAGAAGGGATGCTGTATTTTGTCAAATGCTTTTTCTGCATCTATTGACAGGATCATATGGTTTTTATCTTTTCTTTTATTGATATGATGGATCACATTGATTGATTTGCGAATGTTGAACCAGCCCTGTAACCCAGGAATGAATCCCACTTGATCTTGGTGGATGATTCTTTTGATATGCTGCTGGATTCGATTTGCAAGGATCTTGTTGAGAATTTTTGCATCCGTATTCATCAAGGATATTGGCCTATAGTTCTCTTTTTTTGTTGGATCTCTGTCTGGCTTGGGAATCAGAGTGATGCTGGCTTCATAAAATGAGTCCGGGAGTTTTCCTTCGACTTCTATTTTTTGGAATAGCTTGAGAAGAATTGGGATTAATTCTGTTTTAAATGTCTGGTAGAATTCCCCAGGGAAACCATCAGGTCCAGGGCTCTTATTTGTTGGGAGATTTTTGATCACTGATTCGATTTCTTCACTCGTTATGGGTCTGTTCAGGTTTTCTATTTCTTCCCGTGTGAATTTTGGTAGTGAGTGTGTGTTTAGGAATTTGTCCATTTCTTCTAAGTTGTCCAATTTGTTGGCATATAATTTTTCATAGTATTCCCTGATAATTGCTTGTATTTCTGAGGGGTTGGTTGTAATAAGTCCATTTTCATTCATAATTTTGTCTATTTGGGTGCTCTCTCTTTTCTTTTTGATAAGCCTGGCTAGAGGTTTGTCAATTTTGTTTACTTTTTCAAAAAACCAACTCTTGGTTTCATTGATCTGTTCAATTGTTTCTTTGGTCTCTATGTTGTTTATTTCTGCTCTAATTTTTACTATTTCTCTTCTTCTACTGGGTTTAGGGCGTTCTTGTTGCTCTGCCTCTAGCTCCTTTAGGTGAGCTGTTAGATTTTGGACTTGTGCTTTTTCTAATCTCTTGAAATAGGCCTGGAGAGCAATGTACTTTCCTCTTAGGACTGCCTTGGCCGCATCCCATAGATTTTGAATTGTTGTGTTTTCATTTTCATTTGTTTCCATATATTTTTTAATTTCCTCTCTAATTGCCTGATTGGCCCATTCATTCTTTAGAAGGGTGTTCTTTAACCTCCATGTTTTTGGCGGTTTTCCAGACTTCTTCCTGTAATTGATTTCAAGTTTCAAAGCATTGTGATCTGACAGTGTGCATGGTATGATCTCTATTCTTTTATATTTATTGAGGGCTGCTTTATGTCCCAGTATGTGATCTATCTTGGAGAATGTGCCATGCGCACTTGAGAAGAAAGTAAATTCCCTGGCCTCAGGATGTAAAGTTCTAAATATATCCGTCAGATCCATCTGGTCCAATGTGTCTTTCAAGTCCATTATTTCTTTAGTGATTTTCTGTCTGGTTGACCTATCCATTGCTGTAAGCGGAGTATTAAAGTCCCCTGCTATTAGCACATTCTTATCTATAAGCTTGTTTCTGTTTGTGATTAATTGTTTTAGATATTTAGGTGCTCCCATATTCGGTGCGTAGACATTTATGATTGTTAGTTCTTCCTGATGGATGGACCCTGTAATTATTATGTAGTGCCCTTCTTCATCTCTTGTGATTGTCTTTAATTTAAAGTCCAGTTTGTCTGATATAAGTATCGCTACTCCGGCTTTCTTTTGATTTCCTGTAGCATGATATATATTTCTCCATCCCCTTACTTTTAATCTGAAGGTATCTTCCCGTCTAAAATGAGTTTCTTGTAGACAGCATATTGATGGATTTTGTTTTTTAATCCATTCTGCTACCCTATGTCTTTTGATTGGAGCATTCAGCCCATTTACATTCAGTGTTATTATTGAAATATGTGGGTTTAGAGTCTTTGTATCTTTTGTAGGGTTCATGTTTGTGGTGGTGTCTCTGGTATCTTTGTTCCTTGCAACCTTTCCTTCAGAGCATCCCCCTCAGGATTTCTTGTAGGGCTGGCTTCGTGGTGACAAATTCTTTCAATTTCTGTTTATTTGGAAAGGTTTTTATCTCTCCTTCTATTTTGAATGACAGGCTTGCTGGATAGAGGATTCTTGGCTGCATATTTTTACTGTTCATCACATTGAAGATTTCCTGCCATTCCTTTCTAGCCTGCCAAGTTTCAGTAGATAGGTCTGTCACCACTCTGATAGGTTTCCCTTTGTATGTTAGGGCCCTTTTCTCCCTAGCTGCTTTCAAAATTCTCTCTTTGTCCTTGTATTTGGCCATTTTCACTATGATATGTCGTGCAGAAGATCGATTCAGGTTACGTCTGAGGGGAGTCCTCTGAGCCTCTTGTACTTCCACATTTACTTCCTTCCCCAGGTCGGGGAAGTTCTCTGCTATAATTTGTTCCAGGACTCCTTCAGCACCTTTCCCTCTCTCTTCCTCTTCTGGGATTCCTATGATACGGATATTGTTGCGTTTGACCGTATCGCTGAGCTCTCGAATTCTTCTTTCCTGTTCCTGGATCAGTTTGTCTCTTTTTTTGTCAGCTTCTTGTTTTTCTATAATGGTGTCTTCTAAATCACTTATTCTCCTTTCTGCCTCTTCAATCCATGCATTGGAAGCCTCTAATTTATTATGTATCTCATTTATCGCATTTTTTTAATTCTTCATGCCTATTTTTATCTTCCATTCTGTCTGTAGCCATAGTTTCTTTGATGTCCCGTATGTTTTTTTCAAGCCCAGCTATTAATTTTACCATTATTTTTCTAAAATCTTGTTCAGTGATGCTGCTGATATCTGTTTTGAGCAGTTCATTAGCTGTCATTTCTTCTTGGAGTTTCTTTGGAGGAGAGCTCTTTCGTTTCGTCATTTTAGTTAGCTTTCCGGCTCTTGTTGGTTTTAAAGACCTGTTATCTCTCTGTATCTATGAGCGCTGCTATATCCAAGAAGACTCTTTGACTGTCCAGGGCCTATCCTTTCAGAGAGTGTTTTTTGAATGGTATCTCTTGGTCTATCTTGTTGGGACCTAGGTTATTTTATTTTCCTATTCGTAGTGATATTTGGGACTTTCCATTCTGTGTACTCTGGCTTGTTTCTTGAGGTAGCCCTGGAAAAGAAAACAGACAGACAAACACACAGGGAGCAGGAGCACTGAAATGCACAGGCTAATTCAACTAGCATGCAAGGCAAGAGGGAAAACGAAAAAGTTAAGAGAAAAGACGGAGGAGGGAAGGCGAATAATAGGGAGTATAAAATACATAAAAGGGTCAAAAAGGAGAAATAAAAGGAAGAAAGAAGAAAACCAATGGACAAAGAAAGAGATGAAAAGGTCGGGAGGTGTAGAATTTACATCTACAGAATGGACTAAATTTGATTGTTTAAGTACGCCGGTGACCAGAGGTAGTCAGGTCAATGTTCTGGGAAAAAAAGAAAAAATAAAACACCAAAACCAAAAACAAATTAACAAAAAAACAAAAAAACAGAAACAACACACAAAAAAAGGGGGGGAGGGAGGAGGGCAACTCTCAAGCAGGGATGGGCGTGGTGTGATCCAATGCGTCAGGCGGGAGTTCTGCCTGGAGGTTGTAGGGAGGAGAGTGGCGCGCTCCACCTCACTTTTATAGGCGTATAAACTTCCTGAGCCAGGGGCTCAGGCAAAGTTTGTTGAGCTTTTCAACCCAGGCCAGTCCCAGCCTCCAAATCCTAGACCAAGCACCCCGCTGAAATTGCCTCAGGCGATCCCCTGGCTTTCCCCTCCGAGCGATTCCAATCTTCCAAGCTAGCTCTGGGGGTGGAGCCAGAAGCCTCTGCTCCCTTCTCCTCCAGGTGGGGCTGGGGGGCCAGGGCAGGGCGGGGGGCCTTGTCTGCAGGCTCACTGAGCCCGCTGGGGTGAGGAGATCAAGTTCCCTCTGTGTCTCATTACCCAAAATACGAACTCGAGGTCACAGCTGCCAGTTTTTAGTGCCTTGCCTTCCCTCTAGAGCTCCAGCCAGCTAGGAGCACGGACACCGGTGCCTGCGCGCCTCCTCAGGGGTCCAAGCCCGCCTCTAGGGTAATGGCTGCAGGCGCGCAGCCTCTCCCCACTGGCCAGGAGCCCGCACAAAGAAGCAAATCGCGAGCGCAGCCCCTCCTGGGCGACTTGGAGCCTGGAGGGGCCAGACGCACAGGTATTTTGTGCGCAAAGGTTTTCTACACCCCGAGCGGAGGTTTTTCTGTTTCGGACTCTCTTTTTCCCCTCTCACTCCCCACAGAGGTGGGTGGCCCGTTTCTCCAGTCTCCAATTCAGGCCCGATTTTTACTTCCCCAGTTCAGACTCACGTTAGAAGACTTTCTCAGTGGAGTCTGAGTCCTTTCTCTCCCAATCTCTTGGGTTTGGTACAGTTTCTGATGGCTTCAGATCTTTTCCGTGTGATGCCTGGGCATGAGTGCAGGTACGGAGCTCCCTACTTCTCCGCCATCTTGCCCCTCTCCTCCTCACTTCACCTTTTTCTCCGCTAAACACGTTCTATATATTGTCATTTAGTCCTTCTAATGGCCTAGAATATAGACATTGCTAATGATACTAACAGGCAAAGAAGTTCAGGTTCAAAGACGCTACCTCATTCAAGACTATTTGGATGGAAAATAGTAAAACTGGACCTTAAACCCACATACATCTGACTCCAAAGCCAGTGTGCTCTTCATTACATCTTACTTCCCACTGAAGAAAAAATGTCATATTATTAGATGATGTGCTCCTAGCTAATATATTTGAGGAAGGGAACTTGGTAGTCATTGCCAACTATTTTAACATTTTCTTAGAAATCAGATTAATTCTATACTTATTTATTATTATAACATTTGCCCCATTTTGTGTTATTCTATCTTTCATTTGTCACCTCCACAAGACTTAGTGTTCTTTGAATGCAGAGACTGTTTTTTATCTTTCTAACCATAAGATACTGTACATTCATTCATTCATTCACAACATATAGAGAACCTACTATGTGCGAGGAATTATATCAGCACATTGTCTTCAGGAAAAAGCAAGAAGTTACTTTCCTATGGGGCAATGTACAAGAAGTAAGAGAAACGTATCCTCAAAGTGCAATTTTTCTTGCATCTACTTATTGGATTTCTAATTGCCTCATTTCAAGAAAGGCAGTGATTAATATACATTGAAAACAAAAAACAAAAACTAACATCAGAAGTAGCACCTAGTTTATGATTTTGCCACTTGTACCACAGACACATCAATTAACCCTTTTGAACCCTACTTTTTTGTGTTCTGTAAGTCCAGATGTCATTAGCAAAGCAAGATTTTACTAGTCCTAAAATATAAAGAACTTCTATACTGTCAACAATCAGTAAAACAAATGCTGTCCTCAAGGGGTGAGAGGGAGGCAATTCAAAGTCCCATCTTGCCAAATGTTCAGATTTCTTTGTAACCTTTCCTATCAGGTCCCAGCTGCTGCTGCTGCTGGAGTATGGACGGGATAAACATGATGACGATTCCCAAGGGAAGAGCGAATCACACACGAGTGACTTCCTATGACAAAGTAGGATTTCTGCTGAGCAATATAGTGAAAACTCCCTACTCTACCTCCACATGGTCATTTGATATGAAAACTGAGTTGGGAAGCCTGCCATCTGCATTTAATGGCTTATAAGGTCATTTGGTTATTGGCACCACTGGCTACCAAAGGGAAGAGAGACCATGAAGGAAGGTGTATGGAAAGGATTCATGGGCCAGACCTAGGGGTTGTTTACATTACTTTTGCTCATGTCACAGAGGCAAGAACTCATTTACATGGCCATAATTAGCTATAAAAGAGGCTGGGAGTTTTGGCCTAGCTGTGTAGGGAAGAGAAGAGAGAAAAAAAGATTTTGGAATTAAGTAGGATCTCTACTACAATAACCATGAGAGACAAACCAAAAAAGAGAAAAGTGGTGTCTAACTTCCTTGTGTATTATTCCTTTTTTATTTTTTGTTTTGAGCTTACAGCTATCTGTTCTTAATCTGTGGAACTCCTTAGAGTTGAAACTGAAGATGCTTCCTCCATGATAATTTGACTTTGCTCTTATTGACTGCTGGCCTGGGACCACTTTTCTATCCAGGCGGATCCCAGCCAAGTGGGAGTCTCAGGTGAGTTTCTCACCTTGCTATCTCTTGTGCTTACCTCGATGCCCACATTTGCTCTCATTGTCTGTTCTTTCTGCCTCTTCTGTCTGTTCATTGGTCAGAGATCATGTTTCTGGTTTTGGTTCACTGGAATATTTTGGGTTGAGCCTAGAGAATGCCTTTTCTTCTTGCAATCTGAACAGTGCTCTAATAAGTACATCTTATGAAGGATGCAGTGGTTTTATAATGGGAGGGACTTCCAGTTAGAGTAATCTACTATATACCTGAAAGTGCCACTCCAAGGGAAGAATTTTAAAGATTCTCTTTGACCCACTACCTCTTTATCTTCTCAAATAATTTTGAAACTTTTTCTCAGGTGATAAAGAACAGAACATATATTCAGCTTTTGAAGACAAATTCTACGTTCTATAATTTATGTTCTTAAATATATTTTTGTAAAACAGTATTTGATAAGGAAATTGTATTCAATGAACTCAAATTTGAAACTGGTGTCTACAAAGTATTAAGCTCATCAGTTATTACTGTACTACTTCCAGAAATTCCTGATAACATATGATTCAAAGTTTTTTTTTTTAAATATTTTTATTTATTTCTAGGAGAGAGAGAGAGAGAGCAAGCAAGGGAGGGTCAGAGAGAGAGGGAGACACAGACTCTGAAATAGGCTCCAGGCTCTGAGCTGGCAGTCAGCACAGAGCCCGATGTGGGGCTCGAACCCACGAACCGCGAGATCATGACCTAAGCGAAAGTCAGACGCTTAACCGACTAAGCCACCCAGGCGCCCCTCAAAGTCTTTTTAAAATAAACTACTTAGGGCTCCTGGGTGGCTCAGTTGGTTAAGGACCCAACTCTTGATTTTGGCTCAAGTCAAGACCTCACTGTTCGTGAGGTCGAGCCCTGCCTCGGGTTCTGCAGCATGGAGCCTGCTTGGGATTCTCTCTCCCCCTCTCTCTGTCCCTCCCTGCTTGCTCATGCATGCTCTCTTTCTCTTTCAAAAATAATTAAATAAACATTTAAAAATAAACCAACCCTCCCCCCAAACTACTTAGAGCTCTGTATGTTTTCTACATGTTATACTTTTTCTTAGTTTACAAATATTTCAAAAAATATTTAGCCTACTCAAGATGGAAGAGAGTTGTACAAGATAGCCACACTACTGAGACTGTTGCAATGGTTTTTCATTTATTATCAAAACTGAGTGGTTTTCAAGCTGTGTCGTGGAGACCATAGTGGCCTACCCAGGATATTAATAGGTATCCTATAGTAAAATAATTCTATGGTTAAATAAATTTGGCTGTCTTTCAGATATCAATAATGTGCATCAGCATACTGATATCTCAATATATTTCTATCTCAGCATATATCTTTTAATTTTTTAATTGTAATTTATTTTTGAGAGAGAGAGACATACACAGAGACAGAGCATGAGTGGGGGAGGGGCAGAGAGAGAAGGGGACACAGAATCTGAGGCAGACTCCAGGCTTTGAGCTCTCAGCACAGAACCTGATGTGGGGCTCGAAATCACAGACCGTGAGATCATGACCTGAGCCAAAGTTGGATGCTTAACTGACTGAGCCACCCAGGGGCCTCATATCTCAATATAGTTCTATATTCCTAGTGAAAATATACATCTTCAAATCTTCTTGGAGAGAATTCAGCACAATCTGTTAACTCATAAAGTTTTAGGAATTGGATAAAAACCTGTCTCATGGACTTTTTGGCCACAATTTAAAAATAATGGCGTTTATGTGTAGCAACATGGATGGACCCTGAGGGCGTTATGCTGAGCGAAATAAGTCAGACAGAGAAGGACAAATATCATATGTTTGCTTGTATAGGAGGATTAGGAGGAACTTAACTGAGGAACAAGGGGGAGAAGGAGGGAAGAAATGGTGGGGGAGAGGGAGAGAGGCAAACCATGAGAGACTCTTGAATGCTGACAAAAACTGAGAGCTGATGGGTGTGGGGGGGGAGGGGAGGATGGGCATGGAGGAGGGCACTTGTGGGGATGAGCACTGGGTGTTATGTGGAAACTAATTTGACAATAAACTATTTGTAAAAAAAATAATCGCACTTAATAAGAAGGCAATCATAATTGAACATGGCGGCAATATCAAACAACTGAAGCAGAGAAATGCATCTGTGTCACAAACAATAATAGGTGGATAGGTGTCAGTATAACCAGCAAAAACTTTCAGTCTAGAGGAGAAAATGGCAGCATGGTATAGAACCCATGAGTGAAATATCCTATTTTATTGAATGTTTTTGAAGTGCTCATTAATATTCTTCTATTTTCTAACCTGATGAAAAAAAGTCATTTTTACCTATGAAAAAAATAGAACTCTGGCTTAAATCACACAATACCTATAGATGAATTCAGTATTTGTAGCTAACTTTAGTGTTAGTGCTAGAGTTACCAATAACTTTAGAAGGGAATGGCATGGTAACACCATTATTTTATCAGATCTAATGGGATTAAATTATTGACCATATTGGGAATGAATCAGTGTGAAACATGGAAAAACACAAGTCAGAACAACATGTTTAGAGTGCACATTTAAGCAAACTGCAAATAATAGGGCACCCTGGCCCAAGAACTCCTCAAGTATGGCCTAAAGGGACTGAGTCCTCATTGCAGAAATGGATGCAGCTCTCATTGCCTTCTACTAGGGCTTCTGAGCCCTGGGGATGCTCACATTTTAGACTAGTTGATTCTTTGTTGTTAGGGGCTGTCCTGTGCATTGTAGGATGTTCAGCAGCCTTCCAGCCCTCTGTGGACTAGATGCCAGTGGAAATCCCCTCTTCTAGATGTGACAACCTAAAATGCCTCCAGATGTTGTCAAATGTCCCCTGGGGCAAAATCTCTCCCAATTAAGAGAACAAATCTGGATTGGTTGGTTCCTTACACCAATCACTAAAGAAGTAAACCAGGCATCTAAACATTTGTTCTGCTTTTAGGCTTAGTAAGCCATCTACTGAGGTGCTATTGAAGAGTGTGTGACACTAATGGAGAAAATGAAGGAAAACTCCTTGAGGTCATACAGGTCAAAATGGTGGACTGCTCAAACTGCCCAGGCCAGGTGCTCCCCACACCCATTTTCTTTCCCTACCTCTCCGTAGGGATGACCCCAAGTCACCCTACCCCTATATATCCAATCAGCTTTAAACACCTCTGCCAGTATGGGTGGGATTCCTTTAACTTTATAAGCAAATGACCACCTTTGTTCGCGGCTCAGACCTCTGGCGAGTGATCTGAGCCCACCGATGTAAAATAAACCTCCTCCCTTCCAAGATCTCTGAGTGCCGCTTGGTTCTTCCCCCAGTGATCCAGACCAGATTTCCGCAACGACACCAGATTACTTCAGTTCACAACCTGGCTGTACCATCTATTAGCTATATGTCCATAGTCGACTTTCCTGACTTCTCTGTGTTTCAGCCTCCTCATTTCTAAAATAGGAAGAATGATAGTATCAACTTTACAGGATTGTTGAGAAGATTAGATCACAACTTTTGCAAAGCATATTAATCAGTGCCAGGCACCTAATCTTTTGTTAATAAGTTTAGTTTACCACTAATTATCATTATTATTAATTTCCCTTATCTCATACTCTCTAAAAAGATCCTTGACTCCACTAAGTCAAGATTATGTTTCTTCTTTATTAATACATTAACATTCAGCTTACTACTTGAGTCTTCTGTAATTTTAGTAGGTATAAGCCAGAAGCCCTGAATTTAGTCAACTGTTTGACACTTGCATCGTTGAGATTCTCCAAGGTGAGAAGGAAAGTCTGTATTGTCATAAATTAATTAAAGAAAATATATCAGAGGGGTGTCCCAGGGTAGCCATTTCATCAAACTTCCCTGATAACAACTCTATTTTACTATCTGCTTTTGTTCATTTTCAACAAGTTGTTGCTTAATTACATACATGTTATACAAATTATAAGGAAAATATCCCATTGCTGTTCCCTCCCATGTGATTATATGGGCAGGTGCATACCAATGCACTTCTCTGTGAAATGAGACTGCGGAGTTAAAATTCCCTTATAGCTCTAATTAACCAAAATGTAAATATTCACTAGTAATTTTCTTAACAGGTTAACTAGCCTTCTGTGGAGAACAGGGGTGTTTTGGGAACTCGGAAATGACAAAGGTCAGTTTTGACCAGGTAGGGAATGAGCCTGAATGAGGCTTCAAGGGGAACTCTGGGACACAGCATTAGGAACATGGATAACCATCCCAAAGATAAACTCATAATTCACAACTTTACACAGGACTATCTTTGTGCTCAGACATCCCTCCCCAGCTGTCTCATAACCAGGCAGGTCAGAGAAAGAGAAGAGCCCACGTTATGACATCACACCTCACTGACTGTTGGAAATTGAAGAAATCATTCTTCCTGAGTGACAGGTGGGAACTACCCTCTCATTTTCTAAAGGAGTGTGTAACGTCTGAGTCACCTCCTGAAGTGACAGCTCAGGGTTACTGACAATGTCGCATCAATGCTCCTCCCTCCAACCTGTGAACAGTGCCTGGTCTTTGACAGCCCCGTCACTCGGCAGAGCTTCAGAACAAGAAGACAGGGAGGGGTCGATACTATTCCATTCCCGGTGTTGTTCTGCCACCACTCAGCACACTCCCAACCTGTGTGCTTTCATGTCTGCGGCCCGGATTGTGTCACTTCACCCACGGCCCCCATTGCTGGGCTGCAATGTACTCTTTTTTTTTTTTTTTTTAAATGGTGCCAGAAGGAGAGGGAGAGAGAGAATCTGAAGCAGCCTTCCCCACCAGCATGGAGCCAAACGTGGGGCTCGATCTCACGATAGTGAGATCATGACCTGAGCCGGAATTAAGTGGCTTACTGACTGAGCCACCCAGATGCCCCTGCAATGTACTCTTTTTTTGTTTTAATTTTTTAATGTTTTTTATTCATTTCTAGGAGAGAGAGAGACAGCGTGAGCAGGGGAGGGTCAGAGAGAGAGGGAGTCACAGACTTTGAAACAGGCTCCAGGCTCTGAGCTGGCAGTCANGGGAGGGTCAGAGAGAGAGGGAGTCACAGACTTTGAAACAGGCTCCAGGCTCTGAGCTGGCAGTCAGCACAGAGCCCGACGCGGGGCTCGAACCCACGAACCGCGAGATCATGACCTAAGCGAAAGTCGGACGCTTAACTGACTAAGCCACCCAGGCGCCCCACCCCTGCAATGTACTCTTAACACGATGCTGCCTCAAAACTCTTCATGGAATAAGGTAAATGAACAACACTTGTGAAGAGAAATATTTTCTTTTGTAACTACGGATGCATTCTTTCATTGAGTAAGAATTATGTGGGGTGACTCTAGCCTTGGGGGGCAAAGGACTTTTAAAAATGAGAATAAGAAATACAGAAATTATTGGAAATGCTGAGCAAATCTGGGCATTGTTAAGCTGGGTAAAATTAGTTTTAAGAATATCTATCTTCTACATATACCCTTATTTCAGCAAAGTATGGAAATAATCATGAGCCTGCTCTATTGGGCATTATAAAATCAATTTTAGTTCTTAGACAGGCAGGGCTCGTTAGATCTGGGATTAAAGTGACACTTAAGTGATTTGATCTTTTCAATTTTTAACTATAGACATCTCTTAGTTCCTATGAGCTACTTTGAAATAAAACCTTGGCTTTAAGTTTCTTAAATGCAGTGTTAAGCTCATTTGTTGAGAATATATTATATTTTGCTTTTATATCTAAATGTATGTGGGAGCTATAAATTTCCATGGATACCTACCACTTTACAAAGTCAAGGTATTCATTATTACTGTTAGTCTGTATATATGGAAAGTTTTTCTGTCCTCAGTGAATGTATGATCAATCATTCCTTGAACACCTGAAGTTTCTTCTTATTAAGCTCTTCTTCATTTTATTTAGAAAGAAAAACCATGATTCCCACCTCTGACAAGCTAAATTCAGAACACAAGAGTAACCCAAAATAGAAAAATCTTAGTAATCAACAAATAAATAAGATGTATTATGTTGTTTATAATTATATGATAATTATTACTTATTACCGTAAATAAAATATGCTTTATAATTATGAAAGAGCCTCCTTTGGCTGCCTAATAATGTCAATTCCCTCCTTATTGTTGCTCTACGATAGTGCCCCTGAGGTCTCTATATAATTTGCCTGTAGAAAATAAGTTACAATCTGTATGTCCTGAAAACACAGGTGAACCAATGGCTCACCTTTCACTGGGGACAATTTCTATCTGTGTAACTGAGGATGCCAGGCAGGGGGTGAAGGTCATGACTGGGAGGCATGTCTGAATTATAGCAAGACTATGAATTAGGACGATGGAGTTATGGCTTTTGTCTAATATAATTAAAACTCTGATTAACTGATGTAGCCCTTAACCTCAAGTCAGACTAAAATCCTGAAATTGATCATAACCCATAAAAAGCCCATATGCACTGAAGAACTCTTGGAGAGAGAGAAATCCAAGTTTTAACATTATACATACCTTGGTAAGAACCAAATACTTCTAGTCTGGGGCTCAGAAAAATTGTCCTTAGTATTTTGCTGTCATTAATTTTAAAGAAAAACTTAAAAAAATTTTTTTTTGTTTTTTATTTATTTCTGAGAGAGAGAGACAGACAGAGAGAGAGAGAGACAGTGTGAGCAGAGGAGGGGCAGAGAGAGAGGGAGATACAGAATCTGTAACAGGTTCCAGGCTCTGAGCTGGCTGTCAGCACAGAGCCCAATGCAGGGCCTGAACCCACAAACCATGAGATCATGACCTGAGCTGAAGCTGGATGTTCAACCTACTGAGCCACCTAGGCACCCCTAAAAAAACTGTTTATAAGAAAACATGAAAATCTCCCTTTCTCTTCTTCAAATTTATTCTTCTTTCCTGAATAAAATGGTTTAATTTAATATTTATTAGCAATGCTGTTCAGACCTATGAATGTTTCAGTGTGCCCGATTCAAAAACTTCATAAGTAAACAGTTTATGAGAATTTCAAACTCTGTCCAATATCTTGCTTTTTCAGGCTCTGCATTTCATGTTTCCCTCCAGAAAGTATGGACATAGAGTTACTCTATTATTTTTGTGTTATTTAGAATGATTCAAATAACAAAAGACCCAAGAGAATACATACAAACATACATACATACATTAACATACAAACATTAACAGAACAAAAAACCCATAGGTAAGGAAAGTCCAAGATTCATTAATGTAATAATGACACTATGTCATCATCTGACCTCTGTGCTCTGCCATATTGAAATCAACATCTAATTTTTTCATGGTTGCAAAAAGGCTGCAGCAATCTGAAGTTGTTCCTTGCACAATAATTTCTCAAGTCCAGAAGAAGAGATATATTTTCTTTCAATTCTTTTTTAAGAGTAGAGAAAATCTCCCAGAAGCCTCTCAACAATTTCTCTTTACATTTTGCATTCTATTTACTTTCCTACTCCTAAAGTGGTCACTGGAAAGAGAAAAGGATTCCTGTGGCATTGTTGTGATTGTTAGACCCAATCTAGATCCACACCTGACGACTGGTCATTATCCCAGCCTCCTCTGAAGGACACAAGCTTGCAATAAATGAACAAAAATGGGATTCTGTGTGCAAACAAAGTAGAGTCCAGAAGAATGAGGGTGGAGGTTCTGTACAATGTGAAAGTTGGAAAATGAGGAGATAACCATCAGGACATATCTTACATCTACTAGAGCACTTTCCACAAGTAAGATTCCTCCACGGAAATGTGAGCTATTTGGGCTCTGGAGTTAAGGATCTAAAGTTTGAGCTGTTTGAATGAACTTAATATTATATGCCTGTAAGAAGCCTGGGTTTTATACTATTAACTCCCATGTCCTCGTCATCTTACTTTAAAACCTGGCTTTCAAGGTGTGTTTTCCTTTATTTCTCCAGCAGTTCAGTGATAGATGTATAATACCTTATTTGAGCTCCAAATGTCACTAAAAATACCAGTCTCGCTTTCTTAGAGCCTGACTTGAAAAGATTTCAGTCATTTAAAACAAAAACATAAACAAACAAAAACTTGAGTGTGATTCCATTTAAAACAAAAATCAGTAGTAGTTGCATAAGGCTTTATATATTTTAAGGTACATTATTATGAACTTCTCTATCTCTCAAAGGTGAAAAAGCGAAAACTTAACTACAATCTTATGGAGAGGTAGGAGTACAGTCAATTAGGCAATAAAAGTACATTTGGAGATGTAGTTACACAAAGCATGAATCTGGTGAGTGAAATGGTAGGGTCTGAGGCCATTTATATTGACAAGCTCCAAGCTTTAAGCCAAGGCAATTTTGTAAATTTTTGACTGCTTTCCAAGAAGAGTTCTCCATATCATGTAACTGTTACAAAAAATAGATAAGTAAACAACCAAAAAATATTTCCTCCCCACCCAGAACTGATTGATGACAATTTTAAATACTGGAATGTTGATGTATGTCAACTTTTTAGGCATGGATTTGTCTGACTGGACCCAAAGCATAACTGATTACAAATAATCCTTAGTTACTAATGATCATGTAGATTCCAATAAGTAATATTTTTCTAAATAGTAAGATTTTATAGAAAAGATCTTCAGAGCAGTAAACATTTATCACAGGAGAGTTAAAGAATTTGATATATCCATAAACCAGAAAAAAATTTTAAAGTGTACTTCTATAAGTAGGTGAAGATGTCCTAATACTACTAAATAGGAGCATCCTGAATATTCACCGAGTGAGCTCATTTCTTACAGTTAGAATGATTACTTAGCAATCAATTATTTTAAAAGTAAAATTATTTTTGTAGGTGTTCCCCAATTTGTAACCTATCTGTAACTTATATAATACTTACTAAGTGCTATGCACAGATTATGCAGTTTCTGCATAGTTACTCATTTTTTTTTCCCCACAAGTTTCCAAGGTTGGCACTACTATTTTGTTTCCCAAATCTGGAACTGCGGCATGGGGGGTAATTAAATTGCCCAAGGTCAAAATGTTAGTAAGTGACAGCCAAGAAAATACCATAACGGAGTGCTCTCATTTAATTATCAAAATGTTTGTTTCACAAATAGTTTATCTTGCTGCATACTCCAAAACAGTTCAAATCTAGTTCTGCTTTATAGAATTACTTTTTTCTGAGGTGAATGCACTGTAATGAAGTTTTACTACACTATCAAGCTAAAAGTATTTTAGCAACCTTTGTTTCAGAGTAGTCTGGACATTACAAAACTTCTGCCACTATAAAAATGAATATTTTAAAAATTTATTGCTGAATAGGCAATGAATATATAGATGTATTCAAAGGCCACAATCAAAGTGAGGAATTTTGTTTCTACTAGGACAGAGGTGTTATACTGGACTGACTCTCACAGACAACAATTATAAAATCTGAAATGATATATGTATATAATTTAATATATATACTAAATATATACACTATGTAAATAAATAATAAATGTTATATATTTATATACTATATCAAATATCATCTATTTAATATAAATAACAATTTAATAAACTGAATTTATTTTACATTATATAACATCTTTTTTCAATTTCAATTTCACTAATTATCAGGGAAATGAAAATCAGAACCACAATGAGATATCACTTGACTTCTTTTAAGATGCTTAATGTCAATGTCAAAAAACAAAACAAAACAAAAGACAATAAGTGTTGGCCAGGTTATGGAGAAACTGGAACCCTTGTCCACTCATATCTTACGACCAGGTATATCCAATGAAACAGTCATGATGCTTCTCCAAATATCAAGGCCCACCCTTTAGCCCAGGAATTCCCACTGTTTTCCCTCTTTCCTTCATTTCCAGTAGCGTGTAGTGCCTAAATTGCTTAACTGAGATATTATTTAACATATACTTAACAGAATTAGATATGTGGACATAGATGATGACTTGTCACTAAATAAAAAAGGAAAATTCAAAAGTTAAAATATATATATTATATATACCATATATAAATATATACTACATGAAATATATTTATATTATAATATATTATATATTTAACTATACTAGATTATATTTAAATATACTATGTTATAAATATAAATATTATATATATACATACATATATATACTTTCTTATATGGGTGCATAAGTATGTGTAATAGGGAGTAGCTAGAATACAAGAGCAAAGACTCATGCTTTAGCATTTCAAGGAGTCACAGGATGGTATTCAGCATTGCATTAGTTAATGGAAAGTGACATAAAAAGGTTGGAAATGAATAAGGCCAGAACAGAAAGACTCAAACTTTTCATATACACTTCAGCAAAATCTTTGGTTGACCCCCAAAATACACTTAGAGGAAACAGAGAGAATCTAGGGATCATAGGGAAAAGCTTAGAGGACTGGAAGAACAGAGAAGGAAATGTCTTCTGCTACCCTCTACAAGAGAGACACAGTTTGAAATTTGAGTCCAGGAGCACCTGGCTGGCTCAGTCGGTTAAAGGTCCGACTTTGGCCCAGGTCATGATCTCACACTTGTGGGTTCGAGCCCCGCATCAGGCTCTGTGCTGACAGCTAGCTCAGAGCATGGAGCCTGTTTCAGATTCTGTGTCTCCCTCTCTCTCTGACCCTTCCCTGTTCATGCTGTGTGTGTGTGTGTCTCCCTCTCTCAGAAATAAATAAAACATTAAAAATTAAAAAAAAAAAAGAAATTTCAGTCCAGTTAAGGTATTTGTCTGTTAGAGCAAAATAAACATTCTTCAGAGAAAGATAACAAAATCCAATGTCTGTATAGCATATCATCCTCAATTTCTAGAATGTAAATTAAAAATTTTCAGAGAAATGTGAACAAAATAGGAAAATAAGATGCATAATTAAAGGAAAAACTGTCATTAAAAAACAAACTATCTGGGTATTGGAATTAGCAGCCATTATGTCTGTAAGGAAAATTCTCATGATGAAAAGAACAAATGAGGAATAAAGGCAAAAAATGGCAATTGTAGAAAGGAACTAAATGAAAATCAGAGAACTAAAATATACAACATTGAAACAAGAAATACAATGTATGACTTATTGGCAGATTGAAGACGGCATAATAGATCATCATAAGAATGATTTATAGAAAATATCCAATCTAAAGAACTGAAAAATAATAAAAGAAAATTTAACAGAGCCTCAATGCCATGTAGGTAATATCAAATGCTTAAATGGAATCCCACATAACAGGATCAAATTTTTTAATGTTTATTTATTTTTAAGGGACAGAGCATAAGTGAGGGAGGTGCAGAGAGACAGTGGGGACTCATGACACTTGAGAACATGACCTACAGCAAAATCAGATTCTTAACCAACTGAGCCACCCAGGCACCCTTAAAGGGATCAATTTTTTTTTTGAGAGTTAGATTTTTTTTTTTACAAATAGTTTATTGTCAAATTAGTTTCCACATAACACCCAGTGCTCATCCCCACAAGTACCCTCCTCCATGCCCATCTCCTCTCCCCCCACATCCATCAGTCCTCAGTTTTTGTCAGCATTCAAGTCTTTCATGGTTTGCCTCTCTCCCTTTCCCCCACCATTTCCCCCCTTCTTCTCCCCCTGGTTCCTCAGTTAAGTTCCTCCTAATCCTCCTATACGTGCAAACATAGGATATTTGTCCTTCTCTGCCTGACTTATTTCGCTCAGCATAACACCCTCAAGGTCCATCCATGTTGCTACACATGGCCAGATTTCATTGTTTCTCATTGCCATGTAGTATTCCATGGTATAGATAAACCACATCTTCTTGATCCATTCGTCCGTTGATGGACACTTAGGCTCTTTCCATGTTTTA
>NW_024081717.1:0-29111 GCF_003009895.1 Hyaena hyaena | reverse complement strand
GGAGAAGTGTCTGTTCATATCTTCTGCCCATTTCTTCACTGGGTTGTTTGTTTTTTGGGTGTGGAGTTTGGTGAGTTCCTTATAGATTCTGGATATTAACCCTTTATCTGATATGTCATTTGCAACTATCTTTAAGGGGATCAATTTTTAATTGTCGTTCAAAGAGATAAACCTCACTAGAAAATTACTTCTTAGAATACCACATGTATAACTTATTTTAAATAAAGGAATTATCATTCTAGAATGGTGGGGGGTACATTTTGGTAAGAGTACACGGAAAGGACAAAACAATGATCTGTCTTCTCTGCACCAGATATAATGCTCTTCCCTGCATGTGTGATATTGTCAAGCTATCTACATGTCCTTAAAAGGATGATGATGCATTCTTCAGACTGATTATTTCGTAGATTTATGAGAATGAACTGCTATTGCCTCTTTACTTGTCTGTGTCTAAATCAATGATGACACACACACAAACCTGATGTCTGTGGGTATATGTATGTGGGGGAGATGTATAAATATAGAAATAGATATAGGTATAGATGTAGATGTAGAGATAGAGAAAGAGATGTGGTCGTACATGTAGACATGTATATATGTACACATATAGTCCTTAAACTCTAATACTATGCTGTATATCTCCATCTCCAGCATGATACTCGGCTCATAGTCAGTGCTCAAACATGTTAACTGAGCAGAACAAGCAACACAAAATAGCTTCTCATTTGTATTTTCTGAGGATTACAATCAGAGTTCATTGCCTTTTTATTTGTTTAAAATTTCTTTGGGAGAGAAACTGTTAGAGATGAGTTACATGAGGTCACAAGTCCTTCATTCTTACAGATGTCCTAAAGTATATTCCTATGTTAAGTCAGTTACCTAGACTGTAATTACTTATTTAGCCCCTGTGTTTCTCAGTACCCTTCAGCAAATACACAAGACTGAACAGTCTTATCCTCACCTTTCTAGCCACAGAAGTTTGTTTACTGAGTTACTCCTTGGAATAATGCAAGAAACCTATTTAGAAACCGTTCTATAAAGCTGTTGTCACTTCATCTATTTTAAGGATACCATTGATGATGCCGTTTATTACTTCCAACAATGTACCCCTTTGAAGAATCTCAGGAGAAATCCTTGTCACTCTTAGCACCAAGAACCGATATTCAGTACTGCCCATGGGCAAATGTGTTGTGTAACGAGCAAGGTCTCTCTTTGTATACGAGTTCCAGAAAGTTAGAGCCAAGTTTGAGGCCTATCTTTAAGTTCTGTATAGTGCCTTTTGGGTTTCATTGCAGTCTTACATTGGCTTCTTTCTTTCTCCATTCTGCGTTTTTTTCCAATCTCTTTCACTTCAGTTCTACAGCGTGCTCTTTGTCATATTTTATGCATCACTGTAAAGTAGAATTTTGTTTTGGAAGCAAGTAGATAATAAATAAATATTCCTTTATTTTAAATAATGTTGCTGATAGGCACCCAGTTTGTAGGAAGAATGTTATACACTGTCATATTTTAGTTACTAAAATAATGCTGCAAGTTTAGGATTCACATATTTTATACTGAAGAAATGAGTGTCAGAGATGTTAAGTAACTTGCCTGTGGACCAGAAGTGTATCTTTAGTGAGCAGAATCTCGAAGTCCAGTGCTCTTGTCCCTAAATCCACAGCTGCCTTTGGGATTAATGCAGATTCATTTTACATTTGCATAATAAAATCGGGAATATTTTACTTATGTTTTGAAGATCTTTTAGACTATGGATAATTTAGCAATCATTACTCTGGTGCCTTAGTCACAATGACCACCCCCTGGTACTTGACCAAGTCATGTAGCTAAAACAGTATTTGATCTACGTTTTTACTTTTCAATATGTGTTTATGCCCATTCTTCCATATTTTCTTTATATTTCCTTGTATAAAGTCAAGCAGGTGTTATCCCAACAGGTAGCCATTATGTCAAAAGGATGGTAACTATAAATATCCATGTTTAATCTATATTGACCATCCCTGGATCGCTAGGCTACAAAGTAACAACTCTTAAAGAACTCGCTAATGTAGTGCTTTTTGGAATTTAGTCACTCTTTAATTTCTAAATCTGTCACATCCTTATTCATTTATGCCTATTCTGTAGATCAGAAGTGGAAAATAGAGACTATCTCTAGTTTCATAAATGATAGCATTACTGAACACTATTCATATTTAACACAAACAGCAGGTGGTCACTATCTGTTACTATTTTAAATCAAATTATTTTATTTTGTACACTTGCTGACTTGCCCTTGTTATGTGTGCTTTGTGTAGAATATTAAAGCTCTGTAAATAATGTTAAACATGAAAATGAACTCAATCTTTAAACAATCTCTTCCAAATCTGGACATTTTAAATTGGACTTACTGCTTTTTTTCATGTAAAACCACCAAGTCTGAAGAAAGAATTTATGCCAAATTAAACTAAGGAACAGTCAATTGGGTATTTTAAAGACTCCATTCAAATGCTAAAATAGGTTCTGTAGGAAGTTCCAGAAGAAGAGTTCTCAAAATGCATTGAGCAGTAACAGCATCTCAGGAATAAATTTGTAATTTCCTCAGACTTTGCCTGTGATAGACACAGTACTCATTGGACTGTATCAGTTCTGTATGTGTATTAAACCAACCATTTTGTGCACAATTTTTGAAACCCCATTAGATAGTGAGATGTTTTATAGCAAAGACTATGTCATTATGCACTTTATTCTCCCTGTCTGACACACAGTAGGCATTCACATAATGTTTATATGCTGGATAAATGAATGCCCCAAGTTCTTTTCAAAGCAGCCTTCTTTTGGGAATTTTTTTTAGAGCTGTTTTAAGTTCATAGCAAAATTAAGAGGAAGGTGAAGTGATTTCCCATAATCACTTGCCCCCATATATGCATAGACACTCCCATTATCAACACCACCACCCCCATGAAAGCGGTACCTTTGTTACAACTGATGAATGCATATTGACACATCATAATCACCACAAGTCCATATTTAACATTAGGGTTCAATTTTAGGATTGTACATTCTATAGGGTTGGACAGATATAAAATGAGATGTCATTTGGTATCATACAGGGCATTCTCCTGCTCTAAAAACCCTTTGTGACTTGGCTATCCCTCCCCCAACTTCTGGTACTCACTGATCTTTCTATGGTCTCTATAGTTTTGCTTTTTTCTGGAATGTCACATAGTTGGACTCATACAGTATGTAGTCTTTTCAGATTGACTTCCTTCATTTACTAATATGCATTTAAGTTTCCTCCATGTCTTTTCCTGACTTAATAGCTCATTTCTTGTTAGCAATGCATAATAGTCCATTGTCTGGTTGCACCATGGTTTATTTATCCGTTTACCCACAGAAAGACATATTGATTGCTTCTAAGTTTTGGCCATTTTATGAATAAAGCTCCTATACACATCCATGTGTAAGTTTTTGTGTGGATATAAGTTTTCAACTCCTTTGGGTAAGTGCCAAGAAATGCAATTGCTGGGTTGTCTGCTAAGGGTATCTTTAGTTTTGTAATAATCTGCCAAACTGTCTTCCAAATGTGCTATTTTGCATTCCCACCAGCAATGAGAGCTCCTGTCGATCCACATCCTCTTCAGCATTTGGTGTTATAAGTGTTTGGTATTTTGGTCATTCTAATAGGCATATAGTGGTATCTCCTTGCTTTAATTTGCATTTCCCTGATGATATATGACGGGGAGCATCTTTTCATATGCATATTTGCCATATGTATATTTTCTTTGGTGAGGTATCTGTTCAAGTCTTTTGCCTTCTTTTCAATTGGGTTGTTTATATCTTTATAGTTGAGTTTTAAGTGTTCTTAGTATATTTTGAACAATAGTCTTTTATCAGATGTATATATTACAGATAATTTTTCCCCATCTGTGGCTTGTCTCCTTATTCTCTTGACATTGTCTTTTGCAGAGCAAAACATTTTAATTTTATTTTTTTATTTTTTTATTTTTTTATTTTAAATTTTATTTTTATTATATTCAAGTACAGTTAACACACCATGTTACATTAGTTTCAGGTATACAACATAGTGATTCCAGATGTTTATACGTTATGCAGAAAGCTAGGATTTCTTTTTTTTTTTTAATGTTTTATTTATTTCTAGGAGAGAGAGAAAGACAGCGTGAGCAGGGGAGGGTCAGAGAGAGAGGGAGTCACAGACTCTGAAACAGGCTCCAGGCTCTGAGCTGGCAGTCAGCACAGAGCCCGACACGGGGCTCAAACCCACGAACCGCGAGATCATGACCTAAGTGAAAGTCGGACGCTTAGCCGACTAAGCCACCTAGGCGCCCCAAAACATTTTAATTTTAATTCAGTCTACCTTATTGATAAATTTTTTCATGGATCACACCTTGATGTGTGTATCTAAGAAGTCATTGTCATACCTAAAGTCATCTGGATTTTCTCCATATGTTATCATCTAAGAGTTTTCTAGTTTCATATTTTACATTTAGGCCTGTGATCCATTTTGAGTTAATTCTTATAAAAGGAGTCAGGTCTATGCCTAGATTCATTTGTTCATTGTGAATGTCTAGTTGTTCCAATAGCACTTGTTGGCACTTTCTGGTATTAACTAAATCTTTGTACCATCTAAAAATTAAATTCCACAGAGATTAGAACCTGAACTAAAAAATAAAACTAAATATTTTTGAATAAAAGAAATTGTGAGTAGAGGTGAGCTTCCGAAACAAGATAGTCATATCCAGATGCCATAAGTACAGAAAAAATAGGCAGATTTGATTGTCAGTCACATGAAAGTACCTGCAAAGAACACAAAGAATGTCAATAGGCAATGGAAAATCGCTGGTAATTTTATGTTAAAATTACTAGATGGAAAGATAAAAAAGGGTTGATGTTTGTACTTTACAGTAGGCTCCTACAAAATAAAAAGAAAAACAAATGAAAGTGGGCTTCCTGAAGAAGAAACCAGAAATTCCAGAAGGAGAAGACAGAAAAATAAGAGTAGGAGCAGAAAAACAGAAAATATGATCTGCCCATGTAGTAATCAGAAAAATGCAAATATCAGTAAGAATGACGCATCTTCCACTTATCAGATTGGCAAGAGATAAAAAGTTTTATAACATCAAGTTCTGGCAAGGTGCTAGGACCTCTAATAAGCTGCTTTGTGAAAATGCTAATTTATACAATCTTTTGAAATGTAATTGTAAATTAACATTTAATTAACATTTAAAATTCCCTCTCTCTGACTAAGCAGGTTTACATTTATAAATCTATCCTCATCAGTTGTAGATGTAAGTTCAAGGGTGTTTATTCAGTTTGTTTTCTTCACCTGTGGGAGAACAATAAAATACATTATGTTACAACTGCAATGTTGAAATGCTGTGGTGTCATTAAAAAGAATTGAGTAGATCTGTTGGTGCTAAGCTAGAAAGATGATCATAATAGAATATCAAATCAAAAAGTTAAATAGCAAAGTTGTAGGTTTTCATTTTCATAAATAAATAAGTATATATATTAGAGTGTGTGTGTGTGTGTGTGTGTGTGTGTGTGTATAGCATAGGCATATATTACATGAGAAAATAGAATGTTACACCTAAACTCTTATAGTAATTACTTTGGTGGCTAGCACTGGATAGTGGGGAGGTTTTCAGCCTTTAAAACAAATTAACAAATTAACTTATTAATTTGTGAAAACATTGTAGCATTAAGGGTGGTTCTCTCATGTTTGTGGAGAGAGATCACTAATTTTCAAATATAAACATTTTCTGGAAGGAAAGTCAAAGAGTTTTCGAGACAGGCATTTGGATAAAGCTGTCACATGCTAGGGGAAAAGAGAAAGCAATGGCAGCTTTAGAGGTATTGCTGGTAATAGTACATACTGTGTGGGTCCAATATCTATCATCCAGAATCCTCAGGGCCACATATCCTTTAGAATTCAGATTTTTTTTCAGATTTCCTAAAGGTAATAGGGAGTGTTTACCTATTGGGAAGGGTAACAAAGTGGCAGGCTGGGAGAACGGTAGGGGGGAAGTTGGGCAGGGGACAGGAAAGGACAGGAAGAATGAACACCCATGAAGGGAAAGTGGAGGGAATGGGAAGAGAGGAAGGGGGATTCGACACAAAGAAGAGCCCTTGTATGTGATGCCATCAGCATTCTTTGGAAGTAAACTATGGCCCCGAGTTGTGAAACAGTTCTCAAAAATGTTGAACAATCTGGTAGAACCTTGCAAGATCAACCAGATATACCAGCAACTGAAGTTAGGCACAACCACTAGAATATGTATAGTGATGGACATACGAAATTACCAGAAACTAAGGTGGTAGCATTGGAAGTTGAGAGAAAATTGTGAATTTGCAGACTTTCATCATATGCTTGAAGACATTACTGCATTAAAGTGATATTGCCATGTTCCATAACAGTTCTGATTTGTGATGAAGCTAATAATATTTTCTGGTCTTGCAAAGGCTTTATCTCAAAATTACATGGCAGTTTCTCATCTTTATTTAGCCTCTGAGCTGAGGACAGCTTGGCAGAAATTTGCCCAGGAGGCTCCTGTGCAACCCACTCACACCTACGCATCCCAGCGAATGCCACTCACAGATGGCCAATTTCCCCCACAAATGTGATTATGTCAATCATTCACGAATTAAGCCCAGAGATTTTTCTTATGAAACCTTTGTCCTGAAGTGACTTGCTCAGGAGCACAATGTGAGTGCAAGATCTGTTGACTGAAACTTCTACTCTTGGTCTGACACAGACCATCCGCCCAAAGACAACACTTTTATCCTAAATAAGAATATGAACAAAGAGAAGAGCTCTCTAACATAACTCACCGACTTCCAAAAGTATTCCATTTTTGGCTTCTATTCCCCTTTTTCATATTTTACTTTAGCTTGGCGTGAAATCTTACCATTTAGGAAGTCTCCTGTGAGTCAACAAAAGATAAGTAGGTTCATTCTATACAGCTGTCATTCACTAAGAAGTCACTGGCTAAAGATCTGGAAGATTATTGCCTATGGAGACAGGTACTCACTGTCCATAGCAAAACTGAGCATGAACTAGAGCTACACATAGAAATCTTGTTCAAGCCAAGACGAGAGAGAAAGGAAACAAATGACGCTTCCTTAAAAGGGTCCCTTGGGGCACATGGGTGGCTCAGTCCATTAAGCAACTGATCATGATCTCACATGATCTCAGATCATGATCTCACAGTTCGTGAGTTCGAGCCCCACTCAAACTCTGTCAGGGTCTGTGCTGACAGCTCGGAGCCTGGAGCCTGCTTCAGATTCTCTGTCTCCCGCTCTCTCTGCCCTTCCCCCACTCACACTGTCTCTCTCTCTCTCTCTTTCTCAAAAAATAAATAAACATTAAAAAAATATTTTTAAAAAGGGTCCCAACTCAGCCTTTGGCTTAGTATTGTTTTGAAAGGTGACTTGGTATCTAACAGTGTCTTGAAATAGGATTAGAGACTGATTAAACAATTCAAAGGGAGGAGGTGACAATACAGACGACACTTCATCTATTACTCATTCTTTTATAGTCTAAGTATTTCCAGATCCCTAAGACCATTTGGTGATTTTTTTTTCTACATTGCAGAAAAACTGAAAATCCTTCACGATAGTATGGCTACAAATAAAGTCTGCATTCAACCATAGTATATTTTGTTAGTTTAAGGCAGTATGTAAGAACCTGGTATTACAGTTTGGTATCTCTCTTTTGTTTCAAGTTTTTGAATAAACAAATGTATTGCCATAAATGAGAGATGATGAGACAGAAGCCTTTCTGCTTTAGATGCGCCTTGAGACAACTCACATCATTCAGACTCCTGCCTTGTTAGTTCCACAGGGGGTCTAGTAAACCTATTCCTACTTGACATGCTTGCTTTCAAAATCTTATAAAGGTTGAAGTGCTGAAATAATAGCCACTTTCCCGAGAATTTAAATTGTACTATAATTTGGACTGCAAGCTCAAGGCCTTCTTTCCTTCTTGTCAACTTTTCCCTATGTCTTAGTTAGAAAATGTGATCACAATATGCTATATTCAAGTCACGGCAACAGAGGGACCTTGAAGGTCTTTACAAAGAGATAATTAGTAACAACTCTGGTTGCAAGTTGCAAAACCAGCTTGAGCTTGCTTTCCTCTAAAAGGGAAGTGGGAGTTTATAACAACATAGTAAGGTCTCATGGACACTTGCTACAGAAATGCCTGGAAATGTGCACAGGAAAGCCATCAGACACTCTTTTTGTCTCTGTGGTCCTCTTACTATCTTTGTCCTTTCTCTTCTGCAGATCTTTCTTATGGCTTCTCATTCCACGTGACAGAGGATTATCAAGTCACAGTTCCCAAGATTATAATAGTTCTAAAAGCAATACTAAACTGGAGTCTGTTAGAATAAAATAAAAAATTATGGAGTAGACTTTAACTGGGTTGGCTTGAGTCAGATATCTACCCATTATCCAATCAGCTATGGTAAAGCAGGCGTTACTAACAGAAACCCTCCATATGGATAGGAAGTGAGGGATGCGTGGCTCACTTAAGAATATCAAAAAATATAAACTCTGAGTGTGTCTACTAAAGCATCCTTCTAGAGTCTCCACAGGCGAACACGTGCTTCTTCTCACACATGCAATTCCAATGATGCCTTCACAGAATGCAGGCGGACTTCTAAGATGGTCCCCAATAATTCCTACCTTCTGACATTCATGTTCTTCCCTTTGAGTGCTGGGTGAACCTAATGACTGACTTTTAATGAACAGAATATGGCAAAGGTGATGAAATATCATTTCTGCAATTAGATGACATGAGATTCTGACATCTTTATTGCCAGGAAATTATCTTTATTGCCGTTTTGATTTGCATGCTTTGAAGAAGCAAGCTGCCATATTAAGGAGGCACATATGGCAAAAACGGAGGATAATCTCTGGCCAATATCCAGCAAGGAACAGAGGCCCTCTGTGCACTGACCCATGAGAAACTGAATCCTGCCAATGACCGCATGAGTTTGGAAGCAGATCCTTCTCCAGTCAAGCTTTGAGATGTCTGCAGCCTAGGCAACTAATACATTGAAGGCAGCCTGTGAGAGATCCTGAAACAGAGGACCTAATAAAGCTGTGACCAGATTGCCAAATCACGGAAGTTATGAGATAGTAAATGTGTGTTGTTTTTAAATTGCAAAGTTTTAAGGCAACTTGGTATGCAGTGATAACTGACGCATAGAACATGCTCTGTTTATCCTGTCTACAACTGCAAAGGTACTCATCTCTCACCTTACAAAATGACGATCCAAAGTCATGAATTTATCCTTAATCCAGAGGCAATATTTTTGGGCTATTTCGTTCTCAGTTTATAATGTCTGGATGACGTCCATTCTTTCTCTGATTTAACTTCTACTTAGCCCAAGATGATATCCCTCTAAATGATAAACATAAATTGATTTAACATTTATTGAAAACCTATTACTTGGCTAGTATTGTATTGAGCACCTGGGGTATATCAGTGAACAAAACATATAAAGATCTTTGCTGTTATAAGACTTACATCCTGGCATAGAGAGATGGAGAACAAAACTAGACACAATAAATATGCATTTCATTAAGTCTGAGATGGAAATTTTTTCACATTCTAACATCACGTTAGGGTATATTTACAATTGATGGTGTATCGTAGTTGGGTTGGCAGCCTTTCTTCTTTTTCACTTGTGCATAAAATAATAGTACACCTTAAATGGTTGATTCTTAGATTTGCTGAAATACTGTTAAGGAATATACAGCATTATATACATAATGTATATATGCATATATTAGAAAATATATATAGTGTGTTAGAAAGCATCGATAGTCTAGAAAAAAAGCTGAGTAAGGTAAGGTGGGGTTCAAGGCCAGATATAGATGGGAAGGAGCAGTTGGTAATATTAAATAGGGTGGTGTGGTAGAGCTTGCTCTGGCTTATTAAAAATGAGACATTTGAGCACAGTCTTGAAGGTGTGAGGGGGATAGCTAAGCAGATACCTGAAGACTAGTGTTGCAGCCAGAGGAAACAGCTAGAGGAGAGGCCGTATGGTAGGAACGTGCCTGGCATTTTCTGACCCACTGGCCCATGTGGCTGGAGCAAACCTAGCGAGAAGGAGAGGAAGGGAGGAAGGCAGTGAACAAATGGGAGTCTCCAGCTGGAGCCTTAGAAACAGATGTGAAGCCCAGGGCTTTTGCTCTGGATAAAGCCAGAAGAACCACTAAAGGATTTAAGATGGGTGAAGATCTGACTTAAGTTTTAAAAGGGTCATTCTGGCTACTGTGTTAAGATGAAGCTAGACTTGCTATTATTTTATCATTTGCATCTAAAGCTAAAAATATTGTAAGATGAGTTCCTCTTCCTTTTAGTTCATCTCACACCAGTGTTTGGGGGAAATAAAAAAGAAAAAGTTACTCTTCATGGTTGATGTAACCAGACCTGTTTTTATCTTGATTACATGTATTTTGTTGAAAAGGAACGAAAGATATGGAGATTTTGTCTTTTTATTCTTTCATTGAAGATTTATTGTATGTGAAGATAAAAACCCCATATGCTTTCTTTCCTTAGCATATTTTATTGTGAATAGAAAATTATGTAACATATTTATGTAGCATGAATGACATACCGTAACATGTCATTGTATACCATCTCCTTGATTGTATACCATCACCATCTACCTATTGTATTACGTGTCAATAATCACATAGGAAAGTACAAAATCTAATGAGCACTTTCTTGTTAGAATGTTATCTTCATCTCTCTTTTTTCATCACTCCTCTTGGTTCTTGGAATGGATCTTATGGTTGCTGTATGCTGAACACTCACCGACGGTATGCTGAACACTTGAGAAACAATCTCCTAAATCCAGATTCACCTTTCCACTACCCATCAGACATCTCCACCTGTGAGTTTTATAGAAACTACAAACACTCTGTGCTTAGAACTAAATTGAACACCTTCCACTCAAAACCTCCCCTATCCTTATGTTTTGTTGAGTTCAACTCCTTTCTCTCCCTCATCCCAACTTCCTAGTTGCTTAAAACATCTTAGTAATGACTGTTAAGAGTTCTTAAGCTATTATTTTATATATGTACATATATATTGTTATATTTATTATAGATGAAATACTGTTATATATTATTATTATCATTATATATTATATGTTATGTAAATACACACACACACACACACACACACACACACACACTTCTCTCTATACCCACTGTTATTACTTAGTTTAGGCCATCAATTTTCCTCAGGTAGACAAACTTGAGAACTCTCTCAAAGAGATATCCAAGTTTGATTATAAGCTCTTCTTCTTGTTTAGTTTTAAAAACAGAACAAAGAAATCTTTGGCCTGGTGCCCTGTCTGCAAAACAGAGATTAAAGTATCAACTTTGTGAAAATTTACAGAAAGTAACTTTCAGTGTGCTTTGCATTTAGTGAGAACTCAATAATAATTGCAATATAATTATATATATAGATATAATTATTGTTATAGTAATATTTTTATTAATTGTGTCTATTTTTAACTTCATAAAATGAATTTGTATCACATTTTTAGTAAAGCAATAATCTTTTCAAATTTCTAATTAAATCAAGCAAAAGTGCTTGCTTCTACATTTACTAAACTTTTAAGTTCTTAATCGCAAGAGAAAGAACAGGCCACTAGTAAAAGACTTGCTTCCTGAAATAATCATTACATTAAGTTTTCTTTGTAATGTTCACATTAATTTTTGTTGTCTCTGAAAATATAACTATCAACATGTCCACAATGGTCAGCTACTTGGTAAAATATTAAACAATGAGTGTCACAGAGTCTCTGCTATCCTATATGGATATTTTGAACACATTGTTATTTCCTAGCATTCAAGATGGAATTCTAACGGGTGGTAAAGCTGGTGTAATGACTCCCCATGATGTCTGTTGCAAATAAATTAAGGAAACATAGAACGTCCTAGAGAGGACCAGCACAGTGTCACCGCTACAAGTTCTGACTCCTGAATCTCTAGGTTCAAAATCTCAGTTACCATTACCAGATGGGTGACTCTAGGCAAGTTAACCAACCTTTATTTGTGCATATATAAAATGGGGGTAATGTTCCCTGATGGCATGGCTGTTGTGAATATTAAATAAACAGTCAATAAATACTAAATATTTTTTATCACACTTGGGAGAAATACAGAGGACACCTACATGCTAAAGACTGTGAATTCCTACAGTAAAAGAATGCATTCAAATTGTTCACCTCAGTGTTTCCCCTAATTGCTTCATTACCTTTTTCAACAATACCTTTAAATGTGGCGGGTAATTAGTGTTCCATGGATTAAAATGTAAAAGTTGTAGGGGTGCCTGGGTGGCTCTGTCGGTTGAACATCTGACTATTGATTTCAGCTCAGGTAATGATCTCAGGGTTCATGGAATTAAGCCCATGTGGGGTTCTGCGCTGTCAGTGCAGAGCCTGCTTGGGATTCTCTCTCTCCTCTCTTTCTGCCCCTCTCCCACTTGTGCACACACACTCTCTCTCCAAATAAATAAATAAGCATTTTTTAAAAATGTTTTATTTATTTCTAGGAGAGAGAGAGAGAGACAGCGTGAGCAGGGGAGGGTCAGAGAGAGAGGGAGTCACAGACTGAAACAGGCTCCAGGCTCTGAGCTGACAGTCAGCACAGAGCCCGACGCGGGGCCCGAACCCACGAACCGCGAGATCATGACCTAAGCGAAAGTCGGACGCTTAACCAACTAAGCCACCCAGGTGCCCCTAAATAAGCATTTTTTTAAAAATGTCAAAGTTGCTGTGTAAGAAGGATGAGATTTGGGGTCCAGAAAAACTGGACATCCTAGCAGGATTTCTTGTAACTTTCAACAAGTTGTGCTATTGTTACATATTGAATACAATAATAACTCACAAAAATGATCTATGTTTTAAATGGTGAAATACGTACAACAACCAGCCCAGAACCTGCTACATAGTACCAGCTAATATTGTTTTCCTTTCATCTTTCTTGCTTCCATTCACTTGCAAAGAAGTATTCTAGGAGGGACCATAGCCAACTTGTAGGAATGGAATAAAAAGGGTCCAAGCATTTCATAAATTAGACTCCCTTCAAGGCTTGCTTCCAATGCTGGCATGCTGTCAACCTATGGTTCTAATTCCAGAAGTAAGTAGGTGGGGAAGTGTGGTCCACGGGTCCCCACACCAAAACCTGAGCCAGTGCTACAGTTTTCACACAAACCTATGCATGTCACAAGTTTTGATAATCATTAATTCTTGTCTTGCTGATCTTATGTCATATTCTCTCTTTCAAGGGGAGAAACATCAAGGATTCTGCTTCTTGCCCTCAGGGTAGTCACAGTTAGGGCCAAGAGCACTTTGTTGACTATAGGTTACTAGAGATATAAGCAAGCCTGTAGTGGACAATTTTTTCCTTTCTAGTCCTTGAATGTTCTTTCTTCCAGAACAGTTGAGTCCCAGGATCTTGCAAGAAATTAACACTTAAAACAAATCTTAGCATCTGTCTCCCAGTTCCTAGCACTTCTTTGGACTTCTCTCTTGCTACTGATTTCATCTTTCTAGGCCAGCTTTTCCTCACAGTTGGGATGTGAAGAGCCAAGATTCGGAATGAGCTTAAGAGAGATACAAAGAAGTCCCTTTGAAAAAATTTGGTTTTACCTAAAAGACATCTCTGCCAAAGCAAAGAGAAACTTCCACATGGTTAAGTCTAGGTTTTTAGGAAACTAAATTGGGGTTTGGATTAATTTCCTATCCAGTGATAGAGCATTAAATGTTAACTCTTGTCTGGCTTCCTCTCATGTACATGTATTTTGAGTTTGAGACCACACATTGTTGTATGTGGTTAGTCAGGGACCGGGAACTGTCACTCAGGTCATCTGTATCTTGGGATCTGTGTCTTGTCTCTAGTTTCCAATATACTTTTACTGAGAAAAAGCAGCTCCAAGAATAGGTACCACTGTTCACTAATGACAGTGTATGGCTCTGTTGAGAAGGGTGCCCTCTTACTTTCTCAATTCAGGAAATTAAAATTAGAAATAAGAAAATGGAGACAATGATGATCAAATTTCAGAATTTTTAGGTTTAATTCTAGTGCTAGATTTGCATTTTCCTGAAACCGTTGGCATGCCAGCTCTTCAGTGAAATATCTGTCTAACACAAGGCTTTAGGGAACAGATGCAAAAGAGATTAGACTTTGCCTTAAAACAACTTGCCATTTGCATTTGGGGATTGAACAGGGGTAGGATTAACTTGTGGTGTTGGCCCATATAATACCCATTTGGTTTCTCCTGAGATTTATTTCCATTTACTCTGCTCTAGTGCAATCCTTACTATTTCAATAAATGGTTAATCTTATTCTCTGTGAGGGGGAGTCCGGTTTGAAGCACGCTGTCCCCCATCTGCCAACAATAATGCTTAAATAATGTAAACACTGGCGTTTATCATTACAAAGTCCTCCCATAGACTGATTAATTTCAGAATTGTGTTTTATGGGTTCTCTCTATTCTTTACTTGTATGGAGTCGCTTTGATAATTCGTGATCCAGAGTCTCACTGCAAATTTAGTGAAATTATTTCAGATGTGCCAGTTAGTTCATATGTATCACAATGGAATAGGAACAATGCTAAACAAAATAGGCATTATAGTTGATCATTATTTTATAACCACAGCACTGAAGATTTCAACGAAGGAAAAGGGATAGTTAAGGGTAGATAAGTAGCTATGCCCCATGAATATCACTTCTTGAAACAAAGCATAAATGTAGAGTTTCCAGTTGTAATAAAATTGCACTACAGCTAAGTTAACAGACCATATTTTCATTAATTTGGCCTCCTTGCTTTGCTCCAGCAAGCCAACCTTGAAACTATTACTTAATATCACTGATTCTCATTTTCCTCAGCTGTAAAATGAGGAACTGACTCAAATGATCCACAGGTCCCTTTTAGATCTGGAAGTGTGACCCTGAAACTACATGTTTTGCTATAAAATTTGATACAAACCATGTCGTAAGCAGTTACAATTAATATTTCTTTTGTGTCACTACTCTAGATTGTCATTTATTTTCTTTAATGTTGACTTTTCCAGCACCTGTAATTCCTGTCAGCATCAATAATGAAGCGTCATTATTGTCATCCTCACACTGATATTCTCTTACGGTGAAAAGTAAAAACCTGGCCACAGTGAAGTATTTCTGGCTCTTGCCAATTTCCTCGCTGGTTCTCACCTACTCACTCCTGATTCTTTGTCTGTGATGCTTCTTCTTCCTGGGTCACTCCTGCTCAGGATCCTCCTGACCAAGCCCCCGCTTATTCTGGCTGGTTCTTACTCATGTTCTGTGATTCAAGTGGTGTTCCCCTAGCAGTCTGAACGTAGCCCTATTGTACAGCACATTGTAAATGCCTATTCATGTCTCTGTCCCCTGTTATATTGTCAATTTTATGAGGGTGAAGAGTAAATTCTTTTTTGTCCTCACACCTGCCCATGTTGAGTGCAGTGCCTGAAGCCACATGCTAGTAAGTGCTGCTAGATGCCTGGCACAGAAAGATGGCCAGAAGGGAGTGGGAGCATAATCAGGGTACAGAGAGGTAAAAAAGAGAACAGAAAGGCAAGGCTGGTTAAAACACTTAAAGACTGGATGCTCAGATACCTTCTGGGGTATCTATCTGCTCTGGGAAATGGGTCAGACACAACCACACCAGGGTTTATCATTCCCTGGGAAGTAGTTGGGGTTTAGGAGTGGGGAGGGACTCAGGCCACATTACTAACTCTTGTGCAGCTTTAAGAAAAACTAAAGCAAAAGTAATTAGAAGCTGTCTTTTCCCACAAACTACCCAAACACTTAAATCTTCAAATTTTAGAGGACAGGGGTGATGGGAGGGGAGAAATTTGTTTATTTGGGTGCAGTTTGCTAGCTTCTGAAAAAGATTTCAGAAGTGATAGCCTTTTAAAATGTAGATACACCATTTTTTCATAAGCCTACTGATACGTTAATGGATGTGAAAGAATCTAGTACAGAATCAAGTACAAAGCAGCCATCAAAATGAAAGTTTTCTGGAACTGAAAAACAAAAGTTTGAATTAAGGCATACAACCTAGAGTGATGTGTGAATGGGTGCAAATGTATGACAGCCAAAGTGTGAAAGTTCTTTTATTAGGGGGAAGGAGGTTGACAGCAGGTGGTGTAACGGGCGGTGTGTGTGTGTGTGTGTGTGTGTGTGTGTGTGTGTGTGAATGGGTGTGCCACAGATAAGTCAGATCAGGAATAAAGTGGACAAATATCAACTTGTTTGCAGTTTTAACAAGGGCCTCCTGGTTTATCTAAATATTCATCGGTACAAAAACAAATAGATGCCGTGAGCAGATATACCATGCCCCCTCCCCCTGCTGAGCATACAAGCCTATTAACAGGAATAAAAGAGGGTAGGAAGTGTGAAGAAGATGCCAGGATGGGACTTCCGCCTTGCAAGCAGCCACCTGCCTCTAGTGAACAGCTATTCATGCTTACTGAGAACTGAAAAAGTCTGATTTCATTGGGTTTTTATCTTGTCTGCCTCTGGCTATTTGAGGCAAACATATTAAAAATCTGGGCTGCTAAAGGCTGAAAATAGTGATTTGCTTCCTAAGAAGGAACTGCAATCAACAAATATCTATTCTTTGCAGGTATTAGAAATATCTTCTTAGATTCCTCAAGTATTCTGAGGAATTTGATGGAAAAAGCATTATCCTCTGGTCAGCTAACTGAATTAATTGAAAAGGGAGCATGGTACATTTTAATGAATGTGTATAGTATACAAATATAATGATACAAATATACAACTGGATAGCATTTTCCTAATTGTATAACATTTCCTAAAATATAGTAACAGCAAGCATGAGTTTATGGGGGAGAATATTCTGCTAGCATGCCAAAGAATGGATTACCCATTATGAAGAATAATGTGGTCAGGTAGGCCATGTTGACAGTGAAACTTAAGTCATATCTCAGAGGTTAACTCTTTCTGGTTCACCCAAAAATTCTGTGATAAATCCGGTTCCCCTGATCTTATTCCAAATATTTTACCAGTAAGTGTCTCAGTCTACCCCTGCGTGTTTCATAAACTCTGTGTATTCAGAGTCGATGCTTAGGGCAGTTACTGTTTTCCTCAACTTCTTTCTGAAACGAATGCCCAGTTTTCCGACAGAAAAAGATAGGGAGACAAAAAAAAAAAAGCAGTGATACTTCAAAATCCAGCCCATAATGGACTCCATGTGCTAAATAAAACTGAGATACAGTGAAAGTGGTTTCCTTGGCAACAACAGCTACAAAAGTAATTTTCAAACTTGGAAAGCTCTTTGTGCACTTTTGCTGTAGATATTCAAGTGGCAGAAGTAACAAAATCAAGAGTAAATGATGAGGGAAATAAGGGATGATTCAGCCTCTAAATGTGGACAGTTTGGTTAAACCAGAGCAAACTGGGAGTAGAATAACAGGTTATATGTTATAAAAAGCTGAAATGGAAAAGAAATGAATTATTTAGCTAGGTTCAAGGGAACAGAGGTAGATATGAGATTCAGAAAAGTAAATTTTGTCTGTCAGGAGAAATATCCCAAAGAGAGAAAAAAACGAGTTAGTAATTTGGTTACATATTCCAGAATAGCCTCTGAAAAGAAGTTAGGCAAAACTCTGTCCTTCAGGATATGGGGTAAGTGAATCACTACAAAACATGAAAGGCCATAAAAGAGCAAGCCCTACTATTCCAAAAGGGGTGTGAAAATGTACTCGTTTCTAGATTCTAACTGCTATGACTGTTTGGCTCACATGATCTGTAATAGTTTTTTTTTTTTTTTTTTTTTTTTTAGAAAAGGCAAAAAAAAGACAATTAACTGTAACCTAATGCATAGGATCTCTCTAAAGAGAAAGCAAATAACAGTGAGCTGGTTTTCATTCTTAAAAGCAAAGTGAGCAGCTTCTGAAAACTCTTCAAACAGGGCATATTTTCTGAGCTTGTGAAAGCGAAGAGTCTAGCAACCCTCCCAAGAGTGTTCCCGCTTAGAGCCTGTGAGGCTCTAACACCCTACTATGTGGTTTAAGGCTGACAACTGCACGGTAAGCATTTCAACATGTTAACGTTCCAGGGATCCTTACTCCACTGAGAGGGTCCCCATTTATACTAATATCTGGTTCAACAGTAAACAGGGAGGGTCCCAAGGCAGGGTCGCTAATGCTCTCGGGGGAGGAGGACAAGTCCATTCTTAATATGCCTTTAGGTCAATTGTCTCTCACTTTCCTCTCAATATAGAAATACAATTTCTGATAACAGAAGAACCGTCAACTATAGATTAAATTACAGTAACAGCTTACGTGTGTCAAGGGCCTACAGTGCATCATCGTCAATCTTCTCAACTATGCTATTTGCCCAGTTTTACCAATCAGGAAACTGACTGTAGCTCAAGAAATCACATTTCTCTCTGTTTCTCTCTAAGTGGTGGGGTTTGTTTGCCTAAATAATAAGACCCTAAGATTCAACCAAGATTCAAACTCAACTATGCATATCTCCAGTGCTCTATTTTACTTTGCTACATTTCTTATATATGTATATATATATGTATATATTTATATATGTATACATATTATATATGTATATTTATTTACTTATTTTTGGGGAGAGCACAAGTGGGGAAGGGCAGAGAGAGGGGGTAGAGGATCTGAAGAGGGCTCTGTGCTGACAGCCCCTGATGTGGGGCTCGAATTCAAGAACCACAAGATCATGACCTGAGCTGAAGTTGGACACTCAACTGACATAGCCACCCAGGTGCCCCTACTTTGCTACACTTCTAAAATTATTCCTAAGTATTCAAGGCCTTGGACAATCTGATCCCAATGTATGCTTTTACTTTATTTTTTCTTATTCTCTATCATATGACCTACATATAAGATGAAATGAACCTCTTACTGTTCTACATGTATGTTTTGTATTTTCCTATATTTGTCTTTGCACATACTAACCATCCCCAAACCACTTCCCTATGTCAGATTCTAACTGGTTTTTTTTAAAATCTCACTTAAATACTTCTCTTTCATATCATCATCCCTAAACCCTTATCAAGAAACATTTTTTTAAAGAAACTTCTTTTCCTGTATTGTCTTTTGTTGCATAATATTTCTTCTTGTTTTAATAATATTTATCACTCTTAATCTGGTTTAAGCTGTCTGTAGCTCTCTTATCTCTGTTCCCAATCTCTACTTTGGAGTGGTCTCCGTCTCTAATTTAATTTACTTTCCTATCGAGTATCTTATACATTGCTTTTGCTGAAAACATTTTTGTTGAATGGTTTTACTAATAAATAAACCCCAAATGAGTCATTTAGCAGTCAGTCTTGGGTCCTCATTATCAGCAGCATCATTGCAGAGGTGGCATGTATAATATGAACTCCTTGAGTACTATTTGAAAAATACGCTTCATTGATGGTTATATATGATTTTAGGGAACTTTTATTAAGAATTCCACAGCTTTACATTTTTTTCTCCCCAAAATGTCACACATTCCTTTCCTTTGAAATAGTGTAACTTCTTAAGATGGTCAAGAAGTTGGAAACTGTCAGAAACAGTGACATCTTGTGGTCCAATGAAGGGGTTGTTCTGGAAAGGCCTATGCAAAGATACCACAGATGGCAGAAGACCATCTCACATTGAAATTCCTTTAACAGAAAGTTAAGTAAACATTAAAGGAGTTAAAGTAATATTAAGTTAATGATACAATAATATATAATATTTATTGAGTTCACGCTCTATATCAGACACTGTTTTCATAACTTAGCGAGTCTCAATGAATTAATTTTCACAAAATGCTCTAAGTTAGTTCCTATTGTTATCATAATTTGCAGATTAGAAAACAGAGATATGCCCAAAGTCAGTGAGTAATTGTAGGAGCAGTGACTTGTGTCCAGGCAGTCTGACTCCCAAGTCACTATTTTATTCTGCATTCCCTGTAATTTCAAGTGAAGGCAGAGACATTGTAATATTGGCCCAGCATTAAATCACTAATTATGTAAAACCAGGATTCAAAAGTACACATTGTCTTGTTTATTCCTGAACGGTCTAGTTTCCTATCTAGAATGTCCTTTATTATTTTTTTATAACTACTAAATATTCTTTTATTCATGTAGCAAACAGTTAATTTTAAGACATTGCCAGGCACAGAACTACACACAGATATAAACCCACTTAAGTCCCTGGATGATCTTTGCCTTCAAGAAAGTGCTCGTACTTTAGTAGAAACAGACAGACATGCGAAAAAATAAATGCAATAAAGTCTGTGTTCAAGGGGACACCTAAAGAGAGAAGGATTATGTTTAAGGATGTATCTGAAAAGCGGTGTCTTCTTCTTTACCTCTCATCACTTTGGGTTGTCTCCACCCCACCTCTAAGATTTCAGCCAGCTAGGTCCCTTGTTGCCCAAATCAGTGGACATCTCTCTGTTCTTCCCTCCTTCACATGAACTCAGCAGAATTCCATCCTGTTAACCACTCCTTCCTGTTATGAAACTGATTTACCTCCCTGCTCATTCTTAGTCTCAGCTGACCATCCTCTGTTTTTTTTTTCTTAAATAGTTTATTGTCAAGTTGGTTTACATATAATACCCCATGCTCATCCCCACAAGTGCCCTCCTCCATGCCCATCTCCCTCCTTCTCATCTCCCCCACCCCCATTAGCTCTCAGTTTGTTCTCAGCATTCAAGAGTCTCATGGTTTGCCTCCCTCCCTCTCCCCAACTATTTTTCCCCTTCTCCTCCCCCATGGTCCTCCATGAAGTTCCTCCTAATCCACCTATTCGTGCAAACATATGTTATCTGTCCTTCTCTGCCTGACTTATTTTACTCAGCATAACACCCTCAAGTTCCAACCACATTGCTACACATGGCCAGGTTTCATTTTTTCTCATTGCCATGTAGTATTCCATTATATAGATGAACCACATCTTGATCCATTCATCAGTGGATGGACACTTAGGCTCTTTCTATGTTTTGGCTCTTATTAAGAGTGCTGCTATGAACATGGGGGTACATGTGCCCCTATGCATCAGCACTCCTGTATCCTTTGGGTACATTCCTAGCTGTGCTATTGCTGGGTCATAGGGTAGATCTATTGTTAATTTTTTGAGGAACCTCCACACTGTTTTCCAGAGGGGCTGTACCAGTCTACATTCCCACCAACAGTGTAGGAGGGTGCCCGTTTCTCCACATCCTCGCCAGTATCTAGAGGCCTCTGATTTGCTCATTTTAGCCGCTCTGACCAGCATGAGGCGGTATCTCAGTGTGGTTTTGATTTGTATTTCCCTGATGAGGAGGGATGCTGAGCATCGTTTCATGTGTCTGTTGGCCATCTGGATGTCCTCTTTGGAGAAGTGTCTGTTCATGTCTTCTGCCCATTTCTTCACTGGGTTGTTTGTTTTTCGGGTGTGGAGTTTGGTGAGTTCCTTATAGATTCTGGATATTAACCCTTTATCTGATATGTCATTTGCAACTATCTTTTCTCATTCCGTTGGTTAACTATTAGTTTTATGGATTGTTTCCTTTGTTGTGCAGAAGAGGCTTTTTATCTTGATGAGGTCCCAATAGTTCATTTTTGCTCTTGATTCACTTGCCTTTGGGGATGTGTCAAGTAAGCAATTGCTGCGGTTGAGGTCAAGGAGGTTGCTTCCTGCTTTCTCCTCTAGGGTTTTGATGGTTTCCTGTCTCACATTCAGGTCCTTTGTCCATTTTGAGTTTATGTTTGTGTATGGTATGAGAAAACGATCTAGTTTCATTTTTCTGCATGCTGCTGTCCAGTTCTCCCAGCACCATCTGTTAAAGAGGATGTCTTTTTTCCATTGGATACTCTTTCCTGTTTTGTCAAAGATTAGTTGGCCACACATTTGTGGGTCCAATTCTGAGTTCTCTATTCTATTACATTGGTCTGTCTATTTTTGTGCCAATACAATACTGTCTTGATAATTACAGGTTTGCAGTAGAGGCTAAGGTCTGGGATTTTGATGCTTCCCATTTTGTTTTTTTCTTCAAATTTTGTATAAATGTTTTATTTATTTCTGAGAGAGAGGGAGACACAGATTCTGAAGCAGCCTCCAGGCTCTGAGCTGTCAGCACAGAGCCCGATGTGGGGCTCGAACCTACGGACCGTGAGAACATGACCTGAGCCAAAGTCAGACGCTTAACCCACTGAGCCACCCAGGTGCTCCTTGGTTTTCTTCTTCAATATTACTTTGGCTATTCAGGTTCTTTTGTGGTTCCATACAAATTTTAGGATAGTTTGTTCTAGCTTTGAGAAGAAGGCTGGTGCAATTTTGATTGGGATTTTGATTGCACTGAATGTGTAGATTTCTTTGGGTGGTAATGACATTCTAACAATATTTATTCTTCCAGTCCATGAGCATGGAATGTTTTTCCATTTCTTTGTGTCTTCTTCAATTTCCTTCATAAGTTTTCTATAGTTTTCATCATACAGATCTCTTATATCTTTGGTTAGGTTTATTCCTAGGTATTTTATGGTTTTTTTTGTGCAATTGTGAATGGGATCAGTTTCTTCATTGCTCTTTCTGTTGGTTCTTTATTGGTGTATAAAAATGCAACCAATTTCTGTACGTTGATTTTGTAACCTGCAACTTTGCCAAATTCATGGATCAGTTCTAGTAGGCTTCCGGTGGAGTCTGTCAGGTTTTCCGTGTAGAGTATCATGTAGTCTGTGAAAAGTGAAAGTTTGACCTATTTTTCGCCAGTTCTGATGCCCTTTATTTCCTTTTGTTGTCTGATTACTGATGCTAGGACTTCCAGCACTATGTTAAACAACAGTGGGGAGATGAACATCCCTGTCGTGTTCCTGATTTCAGGGGGAAAGCTCTGTTTTTCCCCATTAAGGATGTTGTTAGCTGAGGGCTTCTCATAGATGACTTTTATGATTTTTAAGTAAGTTTCTTCTATCCTGACTTTCTCGAGCGTCTTTATTAAGAAGGGATGCTATATTTTCTCAAACGCTTTTTTTGCATCTATCAACAGGATCATATGGTTTTTATCTTTTCTTTTGTTAATGTGATGCATCACTTTGATTGATTTGTGAATATTGGACCAGCTCTGTAACCCAAGAATGAATCCCACTTGATCATGATGGATAATACTTTTTATGTGCTATTGAATTTGATTTGCAAGTATCTTGTTGAGGATTTTTGCATCCATATTCATCAAGGATATTGGCCTGTAGTTCTCTTTTTTTGCTGGGTCTCTGTCTGGCATAGGAATCAAAGTGATACTGGTCTCATAAAATGAGTCTGGAAATTTTCCTTCAATTTCTATATTTTGGAATAGAATAGCTTGAGAAGAATTGGTATTCTGTTTTAAATGTCTGGTAGAATCCCCCAGGGAAGCCATCTTGCCCAGGGCTCTTATTTGTTGGGGGATTTTTGGTAGCTGATTCAATTTCTTCACTAGTTATAGGTCTGTTCAGATTTTCTATCTCTTCCCGTGTGAATTTTGGTAGTGAGTGTGTGCTTAGGAATTTGTCCATTTCTTCTTTATTATTTTTTTTATTTTTTATTTATTTCTAGGAGAGAGAGAGAGAGAGAGAGAGAGACAGCGTGAGCAGGGGAGGGTCAGAGAGAGAGAGAGACACAGACTCTGAAATAGGCTCCAGGCTCTGAGCTGGTAGTCAGCAGAGAGCCCGACGCGGGGCTCGAACCCACAAACTGCGAGATCATGACCTAAGTGAAAGTCGGACGCTTAACCGACTAAGCCACCCAGGCGCCCCTTGTCCATTTCTTCTAAGTTGCCCAGTTTGTTGGCATATAATTTTTCATAGTATTCCCTGATAATTGTATTTCTGAGGGGTTGGTTGTAATAAGCCCATTTTCATTCGTGATTTTGTCTATTTGGGTGCTCTCTTTTTTCTTTTCTTTTTTTTTTTTTTTTCTTTTTTCTTTTTTCTTTTCAAGAAGCCTAGCTAGAGGTTTGTCAATTTGGTTTATTTTTTCAAAAAACCAACTCTTGGTTTCATTGATCTTTTCAACTGTTTTTTTTTAGCTTCGATATTGTTTATTTCTGCCCTGATTTTTATTATTTCTCTTCTCCTACTGGGTTTGGGGTGCTCTTGTTGCTCTCCTTCTAGTTCCTTTAGGTGCACTGATAGATTTTGCACTTGCGCTTTTTCTAATTTCTTGAAACAGGCCTGGAGTGCAATGTACTTTCCTCTTAGGACTTCCTTTACCACGTCCCATAGAGGTTGAATTGTTGTATTTTCATTTTCGTTTGTTTCCATATATTTTTTAAATTCTTCTCTAATTGCCTGATTGGCCCATTCGTTGTTTAGAAGAGTGTTCTTTATCCTGCATGCTTTTGGAGGTTTTCCAGACTTCTTCCTGTGGGTGATTTCAAGGTTCATAGCATTGTGATCTGAAAGTGTGCATGGAGGTGCACTGTTAGAAAATACACTTAAATTTTAAATGTTTCTTTTAAGGTTTATTTAATTAGAGAAAGCACAAGGGAGGGAAGGCCAGAGAGAGAGAGAGGAACAGAAGATCTGAACAGGCTCTGCACTGACAGGCTTGCATCAGCAAACCTGATTTGGGGCTTGAACTCACCAACTGCAAGATCATGACCTGAGGTGAAGTTGGATGCTCAACTGACTAAGCCATTCAGATGCCCCTAAATGGATTTTTATCGTCCTTTTTTGTTCTTTTGACAAGTATTCCCTGAAAACATCCTATAGGATAGATGCTGCATTATTTTCTAGAGATGCAATAATAAATAAAATACAATCTCTGTGTTAAAAAGTGCTTACCGGCTAGTGGGAGAGACAGACAAGTATCTTAGTAATCACAATACAATGTGGTGAGAGTTGTAACAGTCACTCTGGATGCTTATAGCAGAATGACCTCATTCAGAGATTGAGTGAAGCAGGAAAGGCTTTCTATAAAAATAGCATCTGAGCTAAAACCTGAAAGATGAGAAAGAATCAACCAAATGAAGGGTAGAACAGGGAAGAAAATGGCTTTCCAAGGAGAGAAAAAAGAATGTAGAAAGCCCTAGACTAAATTGAGAATGGTACATCTTGAGGGAACTTAGGGTAGTTTAAGGGGTTAAACTGTAGTGATTGAGCAGAAAGTGGTGGGAGATGGATCTGGGGCCAAACAGTGATAAATTCACTGTGACAGTGGATTAAAAGACTCTATTGGAGGAAAAGAGACCATGAAATCTTGAAATGTCATTGACACAGCGGTTGAAGCAAAGCAGACAGATTTCAGAAATATTGAGAACACAGAACTGACAAGTCCAATTATTGACTGAATATGGAGGAGTGTCACTAATGGTACCCAGTTTTTGGCTAGAGAAAACAGAAGTAATGGTTACCCTCAAGGTTCTGGAGATTGGTAGGATTATGGGTTAAGAGTAGAGCTGAGCAGAACCACTAAGTAGATGTAGTTGAAGTGGTGGAAAGAAGATATTGCTTATGGCCTATCATTCAAGAAGAGCCCCAAAGAACACTATTTTTCAAGGATTGGTAAAAGGAGAGGAGCTTTAAGGGAGACAGAGAGAGTATCCAGAAAAGAATGAAAATCTTCCTTAAGTTTGTGCCAGAAACCAAGATAATAGCATCTCTAGAAGAAGGGAAAAGACAACAATAACAACAACAAGGTAACACTAGCAAATGTTGGTGAAAGCTAACTGCATAGTTGCAGCTCATATTAGCTCTATGAAATCAGTTCCATTATTATCTCCATGGTACAGAATGAGGATATTAATGGTACCCAAATCATAGAATTGTGAGTTTATATTGCAAATGCTTTACTTCCTGTAAGAAATGTTCCAGCGGAATGATGAGGGACAGAAACCAAGTTGCAGTGGATTGAGAAGTGTCAGGGAGGTGAGCCATCAGTTAAAGCAAGGGATGGGAGATATACTCAGTGAAGAGATTGGGATATGGGAACAGTGGCTTACTATGACAGGATGACTCTGGGAAGGACAATGAAGATGCATAAAGGAGAGAAGGTTGGGGTGAAATCAGGAGGGAGAAATTAAAGCACACAAAAGGGCTGAGAGAAGGGAAGCGATGGGTGAATAAGGATGCCCCTAGGATAATAGACATGAGATACAGAGGTTTGAGGTCATGGTGGGTTATTAAAACCACTGGCTCTAAGACTGATTGAGAACAGAGGACCACCATGTGTCAACTGTGTTTCTAATTGAGTCCCAGAACTGGTGAGCTGGTTAGTAAAGGATCAGCTCACTTAATTGGCAGGACTCTCCTCACTTATTACAAATAGTGCATGAATGGATTCTGGTTCCTTCACTCCATTACTAGAGCAGGGGTGCAGCTTTGTGATTTTAAGCATGTCCCCTAGATACTTAGGCCTCCATTTTATTACCTTCAAAGAGAAAAGATAAGACCCTGAAGTGTGTAAGCAAAAACAACTTCTGGTATTATAGCTTAAATGCCATCTAGGGTCTCTTGGCTCCTTATGGCCTGTTTAAACTTAGCATGGCCTCTAAATGGTTGATCTTCTTTCCATGAGAAAGTCTAGAACTTGGCGTCTTATTTCTGTGAGTTCTCAGACACTTACTTCCTCGTAGTTCTCTCTGACTCACATTTGTCCTTGGGACACAACGTCTCAGATCCACCCACATTCGATTAAGCACAAAGTCCAGGCTCAATATCTAATCTTACTGTCAAAAAATCACCCCAAGTATTTCATGAATTTAGTAACTTGATTCAATAATATGAGGGAAGAAACAAAGACATCATGTAAAGGCTGCCCTTTTCCTGTATCACTAGCTCCCTTCCCAATTTTTTCAGCTTTTCTCTTCCTCCTTCCCGTATAGCAAGTAAGCCATTCCCCTGGGCTGAAGCAAAAGAATTCGGTTCATATTAAAACCCTACAGGTTTATCTTTGACATTGAGGCAAACTTCACAAACCATCTTCTCAATGATATTGTGGTCTCCACAATAATTTCTGTACTGAGAAAATATCTTTTCTCTACATCTTCACAGCTAGGAAGTTTAACATTAAGTATTAAGAATGTTAAATTGTCTTCAACTACTTTTCTATCTTTATAAATGCTAGGTCTCTGCACATTCCCCCTGACCTTAATCAACTTTACCAATCCTGACCACATCTACCCTCCTATAGGACTTAAACTTTCTATACCTAATGCTATTCCTCTTACATCTCTAGCTTGAGACATTCAACAGACTAGTTGGCTGGAACAGTTCTCAATTCTCAAAGAGAAAAGTTGATTTTGGTTGGCATAAGGAGGAAAGAAAAGACGTTTTTTTCAGTCAAAGTGCCAGAATGAAAAACCTTAAGGGTCCAAAGTGGACCTAAAAGTATTAGTACTCCAGAGTAGTCAAGCTAAGAAGATACTGGTATTAAAATGTATCAGTCATCCAGAGAGCTCTTGTGATTGACCTTGTCTTCCATCTAATAAATGCAATATCTAGGTTCTGTAAAAATTAAATAAAAATAAGAAATAGAGAGAATGCAAAATGGGTAATAAAGTGCTTACTGGGCTTGCCTTTTCAATTCTGATTGGAACAGTATCCTAATCAAACAATAGACAAATCAGGTCTTTTGCTCTTTTCATTTTATCTGAACCACATAAGCCAATTCTTATTTTCATAACAAAGAATGCACATTTATGTAGTAATTTCTAACTTATAAAGTTCTGACATACATTATTTTGTTTAAGATAATTGTGTGATTTCTAGATACATGAAGAAAAAAAATAAAGTTCAGAGAGAGCTAAATCTGACCCCAAATCTCTTTTCCATTTGCTGTTAATTTCAAAAGAATAGCTGATAAGATGAGGCATCTTTTCTCAGGGATGACATATCTTTTTTTCATTGTCATATGTATTTGCCAACCAGGATCAAGTTTAAATGAATATAAGGTTAAAAGTGGTACAGAAGTATAGATTATGTCTTTGAAAATTAGGCCTTTAAAGCCATGGAAATGAATCATAGAAAACAGTGTAAAAAAAAGTGGGAAGATAAAAAAATAATATCTAAAATAGCAGAACCTTATTCCATGGAAATTGAGACTGAGGGAGTCTATTTTTAAACAATGAGCCTCCTACTTATGAGCCTTAGGAACTTCATAATCACAGTGTGAAAGTCTGCAAATTTATTTCATGGTAAATTTATCAAAATTTTTGACAAAAATGAATGCCCATGTGAGTAAATTACGTATAGGAATTAATCAATATCATACTAATAACTAAGATAAGGAAGGCAAAAAGTTAGTTGAATGCTTAATATGCATTATAACTCCTCTTTTGAACTGGTACCTCATTTGATCCTTATGATACCCATGGGTGAGGAGTTTTGGTCCCCTTCTGCAGATAAGGGAACTGAGGCCCTAGAAGATGCCCCTAGTAATTGCACTGTCATCGCATGAATAAGACTTTTGAAACAGGACCTCTCACTCATTCTGCCACCAACACTGCCTCCAAACGTACAAAATGAAGTGAAAAATTCAGCACGCATATGAAGAACATTAAAAAACTCCCAAACGCCAGATAAAGTATGTCAATAGGTAAAGGATTTTGGCCACGTACACTAAAAACTAAGCTTCCTCTTTACTAGGAAACTACCACACACTCTGAGTCAATTACAGGCTTGTTGATTTGTATCATAGATATTTATTATACTTAATAAGTTGACAGAACATATTGAAGAAGACTGACCCAAAAAAAAAAAAAAATCACACTATCATTACTATATATGCAATGCCTCAATTTAGGAAAAAGTAAACCAACATGAAAAGCCGCTATCAAAATATGAGCCCAGAATACTGACATACAACTGAAGTGACATATACAGACCCATGAAATAAAGCACTCTGAAAATGAGTGTCAGAATTTCCAACCAAAGAAGATATGGAGACCAAGAACAATCTTAGTTCATTTATGTAACCTGCATAACTTGGGCATGTATGCCTGCCTCAGAGTGAGGGAAGAGCTGGGGGGTAAAACTTATGTTAGCTTGGAGAGAGGGCAAGATGGCGGAGAAGTAAGGAGCTCCGTACTTGCACTCGCGCCCATACATCACACAGAAAAGATCTGAAGACATTGGAAAC